>NW_008751963.1:106326-158692 GCF_000715545.1 Opisthorchis viverrini
ATATATATATATATATATATATTATCACATCACAAGGCTGGTGTTGCTGAATGGTGGGAGAATGGAGTGAAACATTACAAGTTTAGTAGTTGGGTTTAAACTTGTCGTTTCAGTGCGTTGCGTTCTTTGGAGGTTACTTTTTCATGTCTGTGTGTTGACACGCAATAAGGAGGTGTTTTATTTGATTAGATTAGTCATCGTACCTCATGAACTCATGAGATATTTCACCGCTCCGATTGGTAGCCGTATCCCTTAGTTTCACTCTCTTTAGTAATTCCACTTCTGAGTCGCACTCGCTTAATGCACCTGACTGACATCTTGGTTTGTCTTCTGTAGGATATCATGCCTCCATATAATTAAGTTCTCATCGTGCACGAATGATAAAGCCTCTGTACTTGTCTCATTTGGAGTGATGTTCCTCTTGGTCTTCGTGAACAAATTCCAGCGATGATTGGAAGTGTTTATGTTGTTCATAAATTCTACTCGGTACTAGAACCTTCAGAGTCCTGTTGGCACTCAATATTTTTACTTCACGCTTACGTTTATCCAATTTTCATGCGCTAATTTTGCTTTGAAAGTGTTTCTGAAGTACGTTGTTTCCACTGTTTGGTGTTATCCAGATAAAATTGCGATCTACTTGGGTACATTGACAAGTGTTTTCCTTTTATCTTCAGTCAGCGCGACCAAAATTCTCCATGTGAAATATTCTTGACAGTCTTTTCTTTAAAGGCGCCTCTATTTTTGGACTTGGGTTCCACAAATTTTTAATTTGATAGTATCGGTTTGGGCGTTTGTGTTTAGTCATGTAATCAAGCCAGACAGGTTTTATGCTGATTGCCTTGAAACCTATAAATGAATGTCCAGTAGTAATTGGCTCGATACAAAAGCTTGTTCATACGCATCTTTTTTTCTAATTTATCTTACTTCCGCTTAAAGTCCTACCATTTTAAGTCATTAAAGTGATTAATCGAAAAACGTTCTGAAGCGTAGAAGCCATAATTATCCACCCCCAACTTCCTTCTACCCAGTACACAGGACAGACTCATAGGGCTCACAGATGAGAAGTGTGCTAAGTGTTGCAGACCAAAAGCTGGCTGGATAGCTAGCTTGAAAGTGCTGCCGCGAACGCTGAAAATCAATATTCGTCATGTGATGCGCAAACCGAGCGACATTACTATAGAGCAAACGCAGCTTCCAATCAGAAGATTCTTTAGCGGTAAATTCTTGTCATTTGTCACCGAAACCGATGGCGTTGCCGTCCCGGATATAAGCGACCTCCTCTTAGGTTTCCGTCTTACTCCGTTTTGCACCAAGCAGCTTTTAATTCTCAGTGCAGTATGCGTCCTCGTCTGACCTAAACCACCTCAGTCGGTTCATTAATAACCGCATAATTTTTGAAATGTTCGCCGAGCTTTGCAGTTAAATTTCAAACGTTTCATCGCCAAAAAATGAGGAGATAGCACCAGTGCGCAGTAATGATGTCTCCTCGCTTGGTAACGAAATGTCAGAATGTCACCTAAAAAGCTCGGCGAGCAGTACAACAAACCAGCCGATCAATGCCTAAAAAAGGCATTTGCAGTAATTAGACACAACGCTTCGCACTCAGTTTGAGTTTAACTGGGCAGGACTGATGACAATTTGATGGATTCAAACGACGAAAAAAAACCAACTGGCCGTCGGTTTATTTGCTGAGCCCAAAATTCTAGTTACAACCGTTTCACCATCAGTCGAGGTCGCAGCACCTCTGCGTTGTGAGTAGAAATGTTTTCTGCGCTTGCATGGGTGTAACGGTGGATACTACTGATAGGGGCATGGGAGTAGTATGTCTTCTCGTAATTCCGCTTCGTATCTCTTGAAAAGTGAGATCTGCTACGGAATTTGTGGAGTCGCATCTACTTGCATTTGAGCAACAGTCAATGAACATCCAGGAAAGTTCAAGAAGACGCGTTCAAGCAGAAGATGGACATTCAATTTTTGTAAAGAAGATGCATATGAGAGTTTTGCTTCCCTGTCCAATATTCTGTACATGTTCCCTTGGTGTTTTCCAATAAATAACTCCGCAGTAAAGATCTTCCTTCCGTGGATAGATTCGTGTTGATAGATTCACTTTGACCTAACATCAGAATGCAGATGGAAATGCTCATGGGGATGAATAATTTTTGACTAATGACGGTTTGAGATCGACCAGGTGAGTAAACCTATATGAACCTATAGAACCTATATGAACTCATGCACACGCGACAACAGCGTAATTACGTGCAGTTCTACTCAAAACACACTCTCTGTGTCATCTCGACTGATGATAAAGTGCTTGCTAGCAAATTGTCCAGATCAGTGAACAGACTAACGGCCTGAACTATCAACATTCTCTTAAACTGCACACAGAAAGCAGCTCTTGATTTCGTGACTGCTATGATCAGCTGTTTTCATCGCCAAATATCTTACGCACTACGTGTTTTTGACAACAGTGGGGAACAATAACTCACTGCCCACCCAGAATTATCCATGAAGCTCTTGAACACTGGCGGGTAATTGCCCATTCGTACTCCCACGGATGCAGAAGGAGTTCAGGCAAGCAAAAAAACTGAATTCTTCTTTACGATTCTTCAAACGATCTACCTCTCAGGACTTCCTTCCGTTGTTTGGGATGAATTAGCTCCGCTTCTGAGTCTGGACAACATAGGATACGACTGGGTAATGGGTCTGGGTTTACATGAACCTGTAGCACTTCTGAGTGTTCTCAAAACTCGGGAATGTCTGTCCGGCATTCCAACGTGAGAAGTGAGCTACCAAAAGCAAATGGTGAATTCACACAGCTGACGTGGTTGTCAAGTGAATTTTCAACCCAGTTCAGCCCACACAAGTCATGCTCTGACGGCGAAAATGTTGGCCAAGTCTGTGGTATAAATTTTCGAATGATAATCATTAATAGTTACCGGAAACAAATTAAGAGATTGGACATTTTGACAAAATGAAGTAGTGATCTTCCCACCATTGTCAGGGGTATTTACTTACAAATAGAAATGAGGTCACATGAGGCGAACCGATTAGATCTATCGTTAAAAACCCACCTGATGGAGGGTAACATTGGGATGACCATTTGGCTTACAGAAACTCGTCGATTTTACATCGGTACTTTTCTCTGAGCACTGTGTCGGATGTTATTCACCTTCCATTCTTGTTTAAGGATTCGTAAGTTTAAACACTAGCCCGCGGTTTGTGAGGTCGAATCGCCCAGGGACACGATTTTCAGTGGGAGTAAAACAACTGTACACTGCTAATTGGCTGTTTAAATTAGACAGAATTTACGTATAGGACGAAAGATTTGTCAGAAATAACCACGTCTCCCCAAACAAAGACAGAACTGGAAGCATCAAAAGCGACAGATTCAACTGGGTTCCAGGAGCGACTGTCGCAAAACCAATTTGTTGCAAATGAAAACAACTGTACACTGCTAATTGGCTGTTTAAATTAGACAGAATTTACGTATAGGACGAAAGATTTGTCAGAAATAACCACGTCTCCCCAAACAAAGACAGAACTGGAAGCATCAAAAGCGACAGATTCAACTGGGTTCCAGGAGAGACTGTCGCAAAACCAATTTATTTGCAAATGAGTGTATTTCGCTAAAGAGAAAATTTGCTTATTTCTAGGCCAGCGTGTATTGCCAAGGCAAATTGGCAAAGGGATGCTCGAGAACTTACTGACATGTGAAACATTCGTGAGGTTAATAGACTCATGTGATTTTTCCCTCCTATATCGGTGAGATACTATGGTATCCGTCCCTTGTTTTCCTATTGAGAGTAAGATGAATGGTTACAAAATTTGGATGTTTTTACTTCCACGTGAGGGTGTTCTTAAGTGCACTTGCGAACAGCCTACGATGCACACTTCGAGAGAGTACTTAGTCTTGTGTATACGCACATTTGGGAGGAGAGAATAGCGTTACAACAAACAGAAACTAAATATAGCTTTCAACGGAAATACATCTTATTCCTGATTGATCCAAACTAAGGTGCCTTTTGGCACATGGTTCTGTAGAACCAACATCCAAATGTTCAGTGACAAAGGCTTTGTTTTCTGTTTCAGTGTCACCTTGATAATTTGTTGTTATAATCTATTGTATGGTATCTCACTGAAGAGATGAGTCATTTTAGATTTGTTGATTGAAAAGACAAACTTGTCGCTACCTTTAATAACACACAAAATGTCAGGTTTGGTATTGCAGAGAATTCGGTCGTACATCGATGGAAAATTAACGCTGATGTCAGTCGGCTTGAAGCCTACTACCAACGTGATTGCGTTCGTTTTTTGTGAGCTTTTGATTGACCCGAAAAAGTGTTCAGTCCTTTCCTGACTCTGACGATGAAATGTCACGCAATATGTCTCCATACATTCGTTGTATATTCATTGTATGTTCGTTGTATATTGTACCCAACAATAGATTTTGATGAAAACCTCAATCAGGAGGTCGCACGATGGGACACACATTGTCGTATGCTTTGCTCTATGTAACGTTAGGCAATCAAATTTCACCAGCCCTCTCCCTCTTGTGTAGGTTCAATTTATGGGCACTGCCATTGGGTTTAGTAGACGATAGTGTCCACAAAACGCAAGTTTTCTGAATCATGTTATCTTCAACATATATACGTAAAACTTTGTTGTGCCTTGTATGGAAAAAAATTCGGAACGAATAGTTGATGATTATAATTGACCCAAACGGAGACCCCACTAAGAGACTTTTGTGTCAGTCGTTTTCAGAGGGATTGACAAACATGTAATGCTAACATGTCATCTACCGGTAGGCTTTCTGTGCGAACTGTCGGTGTGGATGGCTCATAAGATGTATATGTGCAGAATGAAATCCAGTTCACCGATATAATCATGTACCATTAAGGTGGTCGGTCAAATCAGGTGGGACAAATCTAACCGCTGTTAGAACTTCTAACCGGCCACTAATCCGTTCATAAATGGTGGCAAACATCAGGCGACTGTCCTCAGAAATCACGAGGAGTTTGTTGGCTACTAGGCATATATACCCGTGCAACGGTGAATACTACTAATGGGACATGCGAGTAGTATGTTTTCTCGTAAATCCACGTCGCGTTTCTTGAAAAGTGTTACGGAATTTGTGGATTCGCATTCGCTTAAATTTGAGCAACAGTCTATGAATATCCAAGAACGTTTAGGAAGACGCGTTCAAGGAGAACATGCATAGTCGGTTTTTGTAAACATGATGCATATGAGAGTTCTGCTTCCCTGTTCGATAGTCCGTAACGGTTCAGTTGGCATTTTATAATAAATAACTCCGCGGAGAAAACCTTTTTCCTTTTATCCGGAAACGTTTGGTCAAGTAAATGTTCGATTAGGATCAAGTGATGCGAGTCCGTCGGCCAGCTGACGGTTCTAGGGGTTTTGATTTGCGGACGTGACGCTCAGTTTTGAGTTCAACAGCTCTGCGCCAATAGCCAAAAGATTTGTATTATTCAATCACTCTTACAATTACCAGATGAACCTCCAAAAAGAAGAAAGCCACATGACTTGGAGCTTTCGTAACACTTGCCGCGTGTTTCATAGAGGATGACCAACTGATCAACCAACCAGCCAGGAACCAAACAGCAATCAATCAACCAATCGATAATCTAACCTGACTACCTTCCCACACACCCGAGTAGTCTTTCATTTCAACCACTTCGGAAGGAATCTTACGAAAAAATTCTCTCCAGTGTGCTTCAATGTTCACACCTTTACCAAAACTTCGTCCCTTGGGTTTCTATGAGAGCGCTGAGGGGCCGTCTGCTGATTAATGAACGTAGCACATTCTGGCCTGAAGCAGACAGAAAACTTCTTCCCTCTGCGGAGTGTTTGATTAAAAACGTTTTTCTGGCGAAAGAGTTGGCTGAAAATGGAATAGTTTTTCACTTGGGCGGTAGTCTTTTTGATGGGTAGACGCCGTAGAAAGGAGGAACTAATCACTGAAAGAGACTAGTTCATCGGTAATATGAGATCCTACGACAGAGTTTATCGTAACTCTGGACACTAACAAGTGTAATCAGTAAATGCTGGTACAACATGAATGAATATTCCGTTGTCATTGCTTCCGAGATACAGGAAATTTTTCGCAGTAAACCTGTTCTATAAAACAGCCAGCAAGGCATCCTGACCATGGGTGCCAGCGCCGACTGCGCACGGGCTGCTGCAACCACTTGCTTTGAACCGAAATGGTCTTTAAAACGGACTTTAATTTGCTTTGATCTGATTTTGCTGGGGGTATACCAACCACTCTGATCTCAAAAGAATCTTCTTCAGTAGCAAAATATATTCAGCTCATGATATTTAGGCGGGTGGTATTCAGTCAACCCTCCACTTATAGTTATGTAGTGTTGATGATAATGCCGAATACCAGTGTATCATTCCATTGTCACCTCTGCAGTTCTGGCAAGTACTGTAGTCAGCTAGCCAATTGGACCACGTGTTTGCGGTAAGTGACACTTCCAGCTTGGCAACACTCTCACCCTCCGTCAGATTAACCACACATTTGTGAGCAACTTCCAGAAAAGCCACAAGTCTACTAGCGTTGGGAAGGCACGCGAGTAGTATGTGTTGTTCGTAGAATTTGGTTTTGCGTCTATTGAAAAAGGAAGATCTGTTGCGGAGTTCGTGGAGCCACTTTGTAACATTTGCTAGGATGTGACCGACAAATGAGTGGAGTCAATGAATCTCCAGGAAAGTTCAAGAAGACTCGTTCGGGTGAAGATGGGTGTCCAGTTTTTGCAAATTAGATCTTCGCTTCTGTGTTCAATTGTCTGTAACCCATCAGTTGGCATTTCCTAATAAATAACTCCACAGCGAAGGCCTCCTTCCTTTCACTGGTGGATCAGCTAAGATTAGTCAATTGTTTGCTTACGTGTTCAGGAGACTCTGCGGTGACTTGGAAATGTTGTTTCACTGCTCAAATAGACTGTTTATTGAGTACCGTTCAGCGAGATTTTCCATTGTATCCTATATGAATATGGTGCCGTCGGACTACTTACCTTCTAGAATTCTTGCTTTCCCATTGATCAGTTTTCATTTATTTTAACCTAGCAAATGTGACATGCACAAACACACACTAAAGAGAATGATTTCTTAAACCATCAACGAATCCCGGACAAGCCGCAGAACGTCTCAGGTTATGATTATATCACTCTGCTGCCGAGTGATCTATACGTGTTTACACTAGTGAATTTCGCTGAACTAATGAAGTCACCAGTCTTTATGAAGACGTTATATCTAGTGGATATTTTACTCAGTTTGCCAGAAATAGTGTTCGCCTTCAAACCGCAACGAACGTTTCTTTTGGCAGACAGTATGTAGGTCAGGTAAGTCCATTTGGTGACGGGATGCACTTCTGAACTGCACTGTTGTGGGAAACAATGAAAGCCGTGACAAATGGAACCGACTATGCGTTTGTTGTTGTGCGTTTATTCCCGAATGTTGTCAAACGCTGGGATATTTTTACAGTTTTTTGCACCAAATGCAACGAGGAACATACCTCTACCCGCGAGTATATAAGCGCCGTTGGGGATGGGGCTGAAAAAATAATGATGAAAACAAATTGTTTTAGTTTAAAATATGACGCATACCTTGGAACAGTTTAACAAGTAAACAATATGCCAACAGAAATAGGCGACGATATTACTTCATACGGTTTTATACAGTCGGTAATCCTATGTGTCCCAAAATAGGTATTTTTGATGTTGTTTTGAAGAGATAATCTAGAAAAATTAGGAAAATTTGTGGACGACTCGAATGTCAAAGTATCTAATTTTTTACCAAAAAAGACTCTTCGGTTTTGGTACTGCTGATCGAGCTGGGCGCAATCCTAAATTTCGATTGAACATCTGAGAGTATACTTTTCAATGGAATACATTTTATTAAGCCAACATAGAGATGCTGAGTAGTACTTAGATAGATTCTCGGCAAAACCTGTAATAATGCTTACAAGCAGTGGATTCTAAAGTCAGTTGTTAAATCTTATTTGTGTAAATAACGAACTGGAAATCAATATGGTTTTAGAAACATCATGAACGAGAACTTTGGACGAATATCTCGCAACAACCAAATTTATTCGCAAACGAGTGTTTTTCACTCATTTCATTCAATTTGGGTTCAAGTAGGACACAAAGTTAACGAAAACTAGGAAACTGCGCCCACCTGTTGAGCCCCAAGAAGGGCGAAAACGGTCTAGAGATGTTGATGAATTATCAGCATTTTTATGAGTAGTGTATTACATCTAATTGCGTTACTATATTCTGAATATCGCAGTAACTGAAAGACGAGGCGGCCCGTTCGGTTGTTCAGCCGGCTTCCAATCCAACCTCTCACAAAAACCTAATTTGTTTGCAAATAAGTGTAGCTAACTAACATGTCTTTTGTTTTGACGACGGGAAAGTAGCAGATAAAGTAAAGCTATGTAAAGGGGGATGGAGAGATAAATGCGAATAATGCTGCCGGGGAACAAATCTCGAAAAGTTCATTGTATCGAGCGTTACCTAAAGCTTTTGTGAAACAGAAGGTTTTTTCGAGTAAAATAACACAATCACTTAAGTACGTGGGATTTTGGCACGTAATGCTCAGAACATTCTCCTGCAGTGACACTAATGAGCAGCAAGTGAGAGATTTATGTCAACAAACACGCTTGTACGGTTTGTTAGTCGGGTGGCCATGAACGTGACCAGTTAGGAAGCTAAAATTCAGCTAGTCACCGAAGAGGGAAGTTCCAAAATCCTAAAAGTCATCGCATGTGGAAAGAACAAGTGATGGGTGGGGGGAAATGCCACACTCCTCATGAAGTAAATAAGAAGACTGATATGAAGCATTTACTGAAAATGCGTGATTTGTTTGAGGATCACAGCAAGAAACAGGAAGTAAGCGGCGCCAAAATTAGTTATTGAAGCTGCCGAAGTTGTGCTGGCAAAGAGTTTGGCCAAGCAAGATTTTGAGCAGCCAACCCACTGCTGGATCCACAACTTTGCATCCAAAAGAAACTTGTGCGACCTCTGAACTTGAACTGGCCTACGAAACATCTGGTCCCACAAGTCTGGCTGACATTGACGTCATGACCCATCCTACACCTTACCCAACCCCCTTCTTTTGACTTCTATTCCTCTAAAGCGTAGCGCCGATCTTAACCTTTTCCACGTGATTTCTGCTACCATATAAATTTGTGATGTATTAGCCAAGATGAACAATCACAGAAAACAAGCTTTGTTCGCTACCTTCTTCGTTCTCATGACTACAGTGGGTATATTTAGCCGTCCAACCCATATTACTCCTTTTAAGATCCACTTATCTGATTGATCAAATCCCTGTATCGTCTGAGTACAACCGTTTTCAAAATGATTTACTAGTGTCCTCTCAAACTGTGGGAGGAGAATGCAATATATATATATGCATATATATATATATATATGTATATATATATATACAAGTCAACCTTACGGTTTTCTTTGTAGACAGAGGTCGTGTATATTCTCAAAATTTTCACAAAAGCATTCGCTATATGTTAATCAAGTCAGTTCGGTGGAGCTATCACCATCGACATTTAGCAAAGGGCGGAGTTGCAGGACAGGAAAAAGGTATCATCGACGGTAGAACGCTGTAATGTAATCTTTGACACGAATTTGTACTAAAACTACTAAGAGTGTTGTTGAAGGGCGGATCAAACATCGATTCTTTCAGAAGGCAGGCCGACTATATTATACGGCTCAATGTTTGATTAGTGTTGATTAGGGCTTAGCACTTGATTGTATTCGGAAATTTGAGACCGTTATTAGTGTTGATTAGGGCTTAGCACTTGATTGTACTTCGGAAATTTGAGACCGTTCCTATATGCGCCGGTCATACTAGGACGTGAGTGAGTAGTAGTTAGCAACAAATGAAGAACGTCAGCTCCGCAGTATGAATTAAAGCTGATTGATTTTTTTCTTAAGCCAAGCAACTTAAAACAGCGTACCTGTAAAAATGAAGGTGGAACAATGGAACGAACCCAATCAAAATTTGGGTGATTACCCTAGGTCAAAATACTGACTTTTATTGTGGTCTCTTGGAGTGCACAAAAGCTCCGAGAGTATTGAATTGTTAACGTCACCTCATTGAAACTTAGCATTTTTTCACTGACGTTGCGGAGCAAACTTCTGAGCGCTTTCTGGAGTCCGATTTTAATTTTTAATTTCTCTTTAGTTCGACTAATTCGGCATATTTATTTAGGTACGTTTTCCCAACCCCTCATAGAGATTTCGGAACGTCAGCTGAAATTTCACCCTGCAGGTGAAACCGGTCTAAGCTGAAAAACCCGAAGGCGCTTCACAGCTGCTTCATCCTTATTGTGAAACATCAGCGGTTTCACGCAACTTCGTGGACATTCGAGCCCGTGAGCCTATTAGTCTGATTATCTGAAAAGTTGGGAAACGCGCGGCTGGTAAGCAGTATGAAAAACGTGGAGAGCCCATATCATTATTGATGAGTCAATCAGGAGATTTCGCAGCAAATAATTACATGTTCGCCTTTTTCTTCATTAGGATATGTGTCTGCTATGTTGTGCACTAGTGTAACGGTGATACTACTGATGGGGAGACACGCAAGTAGTATGTGTTGTTGGTGGAATTTCGCTTTGCGTCTCTTGAAAAGGGAAGATCTTTTGCGGAATTCGTGGAGTTGCTTTGTAGCAATTGCTTGGATTCGAGCGAGACATGGTTGGAGTCAATGAATATTCAGGAAAGTTTGAGAAGGCGCGTTTGGTAGAAAATGGATATCCAGTTTTTGTAAATAGGATGAGAGATTTGCTTCCCTGTCCAATGGTCTGTAACCGGCCAGCTGGCATTTTCTAATAAATAACTTCGCAGCAAAGGCCTTCTTCCTTTCACCATTATATTCGCGGTACAGTGAACTTCGTACTGGAATAACTATTCGAAGCTCAAACGAACTCATATAAATCTTGCTTTGGATTTATTTCAGATAACTAGGCGATCGATGATGGACTTCAAGCGGAAAATCATAAAAATGCGTCCTCCCATCTTGCTCAAATTACATCCTGTTGGCAGGTGACAGGATAGGTTTCAGAACGTCGTCCAGAAACCTGATCCACAAAACGCTCCTTCATCAATCTATGTGGATGAAGCTTATGTGCCTAAAACGCTGGCCACAAGAAAGAATTTTGTCTTGAGGTTATGAATCAGATGCGAGTGGTTGAAAGTTGTTCACTTAGTTCATTCCTATAAACGTAGTAAACACGATTTATATCGTTTCTGTTGATAAGCCAAAATTTAAAAGTTCTAAGAATTTAGTCTGTCTTTCTTCTATTTTATTGAGGAACATTAAACTAGGCCTACATATCTCAAAACTTCTTACTCTCATACGCTCGCAGTGCACTAAGAAACGATGAAAAAAACAAGCAGTATTTGATGTTATATTCGTTTGATATACTAGTGTTTCTGCTGAGCATTTATGACGGGTGTGAATTCGAATAGCTCCATGCTTGGCCGGTTGGACTTTTCATGTAATAGAATTTAGAATATGCTGTTAGAATGAAGCATTTATGTTGACCAAGTCGCACAATCAGGAAGGGAGTTAAAACACAAAATATGGAATTATAATTCGGAATTGATCTATGACGGACAAGGTGCCCTGTGTGAACACACACGGTGTGTGAGTTAACTTGTGAGATTGTGAAAATATATGTGTGCCTTGAAATCTCTGAGATGGGAAGGGACAGTAAGCATTCTTCGAGAAAACCTGACTTTCATTCAAATGTGGCTGGTCGCAGTCGAACTAAATTTCTCGACAACTTTTCGTGACGTGACACTCATAAAGTCCAATTCGAATGACAGTGTTCAGTTGGGAAGCCCCTGAATTTGAATGCACATTCATTACAAATTTTAGTAGATAAACTAGTTTGTTTTTGTTGGCCAATCCGTTTATTCAGTTTACGTAGGCTTCCGTATTTTGAATGGTTTTCTAGTCAGAAAGATTCGGGTAGTATCGGTGGATATACGTTAACTACAGACTGATAGAAATTGGAAAATAGCTTTTGCCTAACTACGTTTGATGCAAAAAGACAGTTAATCCATCATCACACGATAAACTTTACAACAAATCGGGTGACGTGACGGGCAAATGCAGGTATTATCCGTCATCGCGCACCATTAGTGTCAACAGCATCTAATTTTATCCAAAATCAGTTGCAGGTGAGCATTACAAGACTACGCGAAAATAGGCAACAGTTACAATCATTGCAGACAGAAGCAATTGATTGGGAACACTGAGATGGAAGCGACGCAAGTTTGGTGGATGATAATTCACCATTAAATATAAAAAACTGCGCTAGGGGAAGTGACAATGTTGTTTTGGAAAGTATGTGGAATATGGGTTCCCAAGCAATCAAGATTCGAATGATTGAATACGAAGTGTGTTTATCAAGAATTGAAGGTGGTTGTCTTAGGCTGGACGCTTTGGCGTTATCCTTTTCCGTGCACAACGGCAACTTCCACATCCAGTAATAATTTCGGGCCATATCGACCGTCACGTGGTGTCACCAGCTCCTAATGCATTAAGCAGAGCAGGTAATCAAAAATAAGCCACCTGCTTCCTTGGTCTCTTCTACAAACGTTTTTCTGGTCTCTCTCCCGAGTCCATTATTACTACTCTCCCTGTGGACCCATCCATTAGGAATAATGGTCTCAGTTGCTTTGTATGGACCCTAGCCGACATGGTCAGCCATCTTCAAGTTAATTTGCAAGCTTCGACTTCCGAGTCGTCCGGCTAACGGGACGGCAAACTGTTCTTACCACAGAAAGATAAAAGTTCATTTTCTATCATATTTACATAAATCTGAAGTCATTTTAGAGAATTTTGAAGAATTTCCATGACACTGTGAGTGTCCTGTCCCGGCTGGCTTAAAGCTTAAATATCATTGTGATTGCGGAAATTCCAACGCACGATTGGGTGGTGTTAGTGTATCCCGAAACTCAAGTGAGCAGTTGATTCGGAGTGGATTTGATACGGAGAGATGAACGATTTGACCATATGCTGACCGCGGGCTATTCTTAAGCAATGCTAATCTCCAGAATAGCTAAAGTCGTCCTTGAACGTGAGGCTGTCCAGCAGAGTGCCAACCATAGACCGTAATTTATTCCATTACCATCAGTTACTGATGATGCAAATCGATAACCGACTTCTCCTTTTGGAATACTTGTGTGGACTCTGACGGTGTACTTGTCCGGGGTTATAATCCTCTTCGCTTTTTCAGGCTACCAAGGGACTCTCCTATCCCAAAGTGAGGCTAATTTATCATGACCACCTTCAGAACTCCTTTTTGACCGCTACATCACTGACAGTCCAAACGCACTGGGACAAGGGCACCACACCGGGAGTTTCACCTCACCAAAACACCGGTTACCTAAATAAATAGTTATACTGATTCAATGTCAGACAACATAATTCAGCCTAGCGAAGGGTCAGACGTCAAGTAAAATTTGGGGAACAGGAAAAAAGCTAGTGGACCAAAGAAGAGGCGACAGGTCACCTAAACCGGCTGCGAACGGGACCATCAAAGACCCCACTGCTGTGACGGTACTTAATAACGAAAGAAACCCGGACCACTTGATTGATCGCTCTGAGCAACGCTCGCTCCCACTCAGCTGGATTCCCCAACTCTACTGAAGCCCTGAACTCTGAACCTGAAACGTCCTAAGGCCTCAGGGCCTTATATATCCATAAATTCATTTAGGCGCCGCCGAAATCCTGGTCCAGAAGACCACCCACTAGCCTTGTTCAAGAATGAGGAGAAGATCGCAGTCAGTGCCTGTCTGAACCACCTGCTTCCATCTAGAAGAAGATCGTTTTTGAGAGCTAAACGGATATTACCTGCCACAAGAGAAGGCTGGTAGTAAATGCGGCAATCAAAGGACTATATGGACGACCCTGGTTATAAAGAGACTTCGCATAACTTGTATTTCGCCCTTTTAGGATGCCCCGTGGACTGACGCAAGAGCACCAACTATGATTCTGACCTGATATGAGTTGCCTTGGCCACATCTTCACAATTCAGGTGCCAAACACGACGCCATTGGTACAAGAGACACACCGGATTGGTAGTTTTAGATTTTTAAGGATCTTCTACTCTATTAACCGGCATTTTTTAATTGACATACTTGATCAGCAAGAAATTTCCAAGGGATTTGGGAATATGGTATCTTCTTCGTATTTTCAGACCATTGTGTTCGTAAAGCATATATGAGCATTCCTAATAACTGTCTGAAAAATATAGTTTACAAAAATGTGTCCATTCTCCTCGCAGTTTTGTGATCGAACAATTAATTCGGTGATGGCCCAGACGTTTTCAAAACCTTGATACTCAGGGAACTCCTGGGTGAAATCTCGATAGTCTGGAATATGCTCTCGGTTTTCAGCAGGATACGCTGGCCAAAGTTCCTTCTTTCTTTCAGTTTTGTTTTAGACCCGGGTTCTGTACAGTCGTGGTTGTAGAAATGCAGTTGCTGACCGTTGTACCTACAGAAAGTGGAGCGCATTACTTTTCTTGGAATTTGTGCAAAACCGGAATGTAGTTTGGCAAATAAGATCGATGAGACCAACGATAAGTTTCAGCTGACACGGTGTTTTCAACTTATAGACACCCAATTTGGTAAAGTGATGTATTCATAAACCTTAAGCGACGTGTATATTCGACTAGAGTACAGTAATTTATTTCTGCGATTTCGAGAAGTAGCCTGCACGAGTAGCGGAACTTGACAGTTTTTAGGTCTTTGGGTCTCATAGTTCTGGTAGGCTGCGGCCAAGGAGTATTTGGTTGTACAAGGGAATGTAATCAAAAACTGTGTCTAGCTCCAAGATTTACAGTGGTCTTATGGTTCATTTTGCATGCAGACTCTTCGCGTTCCGTGGCCATTTAGATTGGCACAAGTAAAGAGGCATTTGCTGTTGGCCTGGCAACTACTTACTAGTCAATTTTGTCGCACAAAGTATCTTGTTCTGAGGATGCCTCCGTAATTTGCACAAAAAATTAAACCGAATGAAAACTTTGCTATAAGGAAAACCTTCTAGTGGATAAGTGCCCGTGAAAATTGTCCTACCTGTACGCGCTGGTGTGGAAACCATGTGTGGTAGGTGTAAATGTCATATTTTATGCAGGCCAAACAAGCAATAAATCACTGGTTTTGGTCCTGTTGTCGGAGGGGAAATTCCTCTTTGGCAAAGGTCATCAAATCGAAACAAGAATAAAAGTACTTTTTCGGGATCTATTGCATATCAGAGCAGTCTTTTTCCACGTGGATGCAGGTTGCTCGTTAGCCGTAGTTTTATCTAATACCAACATTAAACGCATACTCTATCCTAATCTGTACCGACGACTGCAACGTGGAGTATCTTGCTGCCTGCTGCTCAAGCTGTGACCAGCAGAGAGTCATCCGCACAAATGTCAGAAGCCATTATCAGCTTCAATATGCAGCCTATGTGAATGGCCTCCGAATAGGGATGATTGATGGACAGTGGTCAAACAGCTGGAGGCCTGGGTAAATTAAAGAGGAACAAACTGTTTGCACGAAAACCACTGTTGCCTTGCCTGCAAGCCCTTGTTACTCATGCGTACGCCGCGTAATCAGATAGATGACGCAGCGTAAGAAACATGTCAGAAGCAAACAAATGGTTTCAACATGATAACACAAAAGTGGGCCCATGAAAAATCTGGTTGTATATCATCAAAGTACCGACTTTATCCGTTAATTACCTTGACGTGGCGTCACTCTTTCAAAACATCATCTATTCTTGGGGGCTTTTGTACCTTTAAAATGTGCCCTTATAATCAAAACCTGCATCCAACAAATGGCAGTTTTATCTCAGGAGTTCAAAATTCTTTTGTTCTAAGAAGCAAACAGAATGAAAACTCTTGGTTTCAAAAGAATTCGCTTTAGAGAGAATATGTCGTAGAATTTGCCACAGCTGCTCTGGATCATAAGCGGGTTCATTCTTTCAGAAAATTTATCGTAACACACAATGTAACTAGGGTCTACTGGGCGTCTCACTTTGGTGGCGATCATGCAACCACAGTGACCTTTAATCAGCCTTTTGAAAGTTCATTGTCGTTAGTGATCGGTAAAATAGTTTCTGTATATTCACAAATACAATATGAATAACAATAAGGCTAAATACGGATGTTGAATGATGTGCCGCAGTTGTTAGGTGCACTACGGAAAGTTCTTAGAATTCGGAATCAACTACGGCTTAGATAGTTACGGTAGTAAACATGTCCGTTGAGTAAATCATCTTCAGTCCGACAATCTTCCACACTTTTTCCTGCCTTGAGCACAGACGCCAAGTTTGAAACAGAAGTTACTAAAAAAATAGATGTTTTGTGGCATTCTCGACTGCGTTCTTGAGTGAATATGGCAGATATTTAGAAGCGTTCTACAGCTTTTAAATAGTTAGTTGCATTTGGAGGGATCGGTGCATTTTCCGCAAGACCTGTCGCCAGATGAGAGATGCAGGTAAATCATTCAACTAAGTCTACAAAAAAATTGAAAACGTGGATTCATATGTGCTGGAATAGTTGTCCGAAACACAAATAAATTAAGTTAAACTTAACAATTAGATTAAATTAAAATAAACAGAATTTGAAAACAGGCTTGCTCAAGTTCATTGTTGCAGTTGTCAGCTTGTGAAGGGACCACACTCAGACGAAGCAAGGTCTATCAGGGGATGCAACATGCGTCTAATCGCTTTAGATGGCCTTTTTATTAAACTGAATAACTTCATCAGAGGTGATTACGAGGTGAAACAAAGTTATTTAACAGATTTGTCCTTCTGCTGGACTGTCATCGTTACTTAACTTTACAGCAAACTAGTTGTAAAAAATCTTGCGGTATGCTTTGTACCACTGTACGAGGCCTCTTTTGGTTTGTCTTTAACCCAACCCCACTTCACGAGTTCCCGGTTAAATCTTCACCCTCAGATTTAGGCACCTGATCAGACTAGCAAAAAGTGACCACTTCATGAATTTCGCCCTCTTATTGAAGTGTTCTCCCGAATTTAGTGATCTAAAACACTATAACCTCTCACTACCCAAAACGGCCTAACATGAGCGTGGGTTCTTTTCTTCTATACTTCTTGAGCACTGCGTCATTCCCCTTTTTATTGTTTTCTTTTTTGTGCCTATACGGCCCTTCTTGTTTTGACCTCAAGGTAAATCGCCATCTGACACCGCCATTGTAAGCCTTGTTTAAGTTAACGCCTGGGTTGCATTATCTTGTGGCCACTTCGTCGTGAGTCTGTATGAACTTTGTGAACCCCGTTAGGAATTTGCGGTTTCTAAACCGGTGTATGGAACACGGCGTAGTCCCAAGATTAGAAGTTTGTACGGTTTTTGTGATGCTTTACTCACAAGTTTGCTAAAAATTCATCGACAGCCCACGACCCGTTTTGTCCTTCTCGGGGCTCATCAGGTAGGTGCGGTCCCCGAGTTTCCGTCAACCTTATGTTCTACTTGAAACCACATTTCCTGGAAACATCACAAACGAGATATTGAGCTGGGTCCCAGGTGAGTATTTCGAAAAACCAAGTTAGTTTGCAATTAGTTTGAGTGTACATTCGCTAACACTGTACAGTTTTATTGACAGTAGCACATTTTTTGATAAACCTCCATTTGGACGACTTGACCGTTGGGGTTTTGTGTGTAACTCAACGTAGCCCAACTCATTGCTGGAAGTAATCTATAATGAGTTGTTTGAAAAAATTGGGTACGCCATTCTTCGTGTCTCATATTATTGCAAAATGTAACAAAATGAACTCAGATTTAGAGAACAATGATCAATCCATCCACATTACAGAACGTTAAACTATAATATACATCCCGGAAGCAATATCCATGAGAACGTATTTTCCAACTCAAATTGAAGTCACACGAAAACATTTCAGACAGTCCCAGTCGAACCAGATAACTTATTAGGTGACATGCGTGCCTAGAGTTCAAGACTGTGTTTATCAACGGCTTTTACATTTTTCTTGTCCTGCTCCAGCCCCCAGCCGAGGATTCGGTGCAAACAGAGCGGTGCTGATGAGTGAGCTGACTCAAAAAAATCAACAAGCCGAAACTTACGCATGTTTTAAATTCATACTGTCAGCTGTGGCACAACTAAACATAACGGTCTCGAAAAAAAGCCAACGGGCTTTGGTGTGCTAACGTTCCTAAAAACTCGACGTGTCTGAGACATCAAGATAAGACATATCCATTCATGCATACTCCCAAAACTTCCCCTTTTGTCAATAAAGAAGATTCGATGGATTTCAGGTAAACATCTATTACATTCGGACCCTATATCGCCTTCGTCACAAGTCCTCCCAGAAATTGGATGCTCGTTTCAATTTTCAACATTTATTCTTTGAAAGAAAATATTTTGCAAAAGGTAATACGGCGCAAAGCTTAAGCGAGTTGATAGAAGTCTTGAAATAGAAGGAAACGAAGGTCATATTTCCTGAGGATGAGATATTTTTCCAGTTTTTTCGATTGGTTAACTAACCTTTGATAGTATTATTCACCCAAAGTTGAGTTATGTTTGTATTCCGTTAAAAATGTGGAGGAATTCAGGCCTGTCACTGTATGAGTTCTATCGAGCTCCGCCCGTGGAACTCCCATCACGTTTGGAGGCAAGAACGCTAGTCTGGTTGTGTTGTACAAATAAGTCAAACCGATAATAAAGGCTCAAGATATCCTGCATTCCAGGTATTTGGAACACCCATAACGCCACAGATTTTAGTCCTATTGATAATTATGCCTTATCCACCTGCATTTGTGCAATGCGTTACCTTTCTTAAACATAGGTGGTCCGTATCAGATTGCGTAAGAAAGAAGTTTATATATTCAAGTAGATGGCGTATGAAGTTTTTAATCAAACCAGAAAATACAAGCCGTTTTCAGGAGGCGATTTGAATGGCATTGCACAACTTTTCCAGCATATCGCCGAGCAGTGTTGAGAATTACTTTTCGAGAATAGTCCATTGTCATGCGACGTATATGTACCCGCGCAGTGCTGCTGACTTTTCTAGTAGTTGGTATAATTTTCTGGCCGAACGTCCGGATACATCTGCATTTTCTTACCCTTCTAGTATATGCTCCGTTTTGCTTACTTAACTAGTCATTATTCAAGAGAATATTCAGTTATTTGTGCATCCAATGGAGAAGAACATTACATATTCAATTTGGTTCCTTCTTTCTGCACTGTTTGTGGGAAACCCTGCATAGTTTTCCCAGTAAGAATGAGTGTTTGGAATCTGGGTCATACAAGTATACTGTGAGACTAATTTGTGAATATCATTTGCGTTATGTTATAGGAAAAATGAAACTTCCATATTAGGGATGGAAAACATTCCACGGCATACACCGTGAACCAAACTTGAGAAACGTGATTGCACATTCGTTAACATTGGTTTGATAAAAACTGAGTTGATTTAGTTATGAGGTGGTTTCTTTCGGTAATCTGAAATCTTTGAGAAATGGGAACAGATGATGATTGCATTAAATCAGTCTACTGATATGCACGGGAAACCGTGATTTTCAATGCTCTCGCTTGTAAACTATTTGGTGTGTAACCATTGTCATATTGCGAAACACCCGTCAAAATGCTGGTGAAAACGTAAGCAACTTGTCAATAGGTGTACCTGTTAACTTGAATAGCTCGTGTCTCTTCACCTTATCAAAATCGACCAAAATTGATGTTGTTAGTTACTTTTTGCTGGTCTTTCAGGTCAGTCGAGCATACCGATGAGTAATCATTAGTTGGCTCCAAATGAATTTGAGGAACCGTAGTTGATGGACCATATTCATCTGAGTGGAAAGATGGTTTTCATTTAACATTTTGCGTGGGTCAGTATCACGCAGTACTGTGAGGACTGTGGAAAAGCCGTTACACAAGAGTGTCTCTGAACTGGAAAAGGTTCGGAACTGACTGAGAAGTCATCGTTTCAGCAGAGCTTAATAAACAAGCGGTAGTTTTTGTTTGGACAATGTTTCGCTCTTAACATAAAAACTTGGCCTGAAGAAGCTTTTGTGTCAAAAGCCAAACGCTGTCCGAATAAAAACTACCGATTGTTTATCAAGCTCTTCTGAAACGAACAGTGTCTCTGGTTTACAAACTACATATTCAACATTGCACGCTTCCGAATTTTCAGTATGAAACATTTTGAATAAAAGTAACATCGATTTTGTATATCTCTATTCAAGAACTTTTCCCCTTCACCAGATTAGTTGATTACAATTTATTGTCGTAATTATGACAGTTTTATCGCATTCCTGAAGGAGATGCCGTTTCCTCCCCCAACCAACCACATGGGTTTTGCCACAGTGATTGACTCGTTTGTTCAAAGAGCAAAATGCGGAGTACATACTTCCATTCTTCAAAACCCCGTCACGTGCTTTAAGGAATGTCCCAATTTGGGAACGGTGCTAGGAGTTCTGTTTTCTTTGTTTCGAGTGTCGGACAAATCTGTGTGCGGTACATTCGACCGGAGTGGAAAACGAAAATTTGCCACGACAATGGGATGTAACACGCATTCCTCTAGATAGGTGGGGAAAGCGAAACCATGTACATGTTCATATATCCTCGTTGACTAGGAAAAACAAAACTACTGACATTTTATAATTGAAATAGAATAAGTGGAGCTAATGGACTATCTCCGAAACATCAAACTTTTAAAGGGAAATTTATTGCACGTTGACGCGATTGATGTAGACAGATTTTCAAGCAACAAAATTGTCCATTTTCCGCCACTTAGAAACAATTAAAATCCAGTTGTTTGAGCTGAAGAACATTTTGTGCCCAGTTTTCAACCACCGGCGACAACAAAACTGCTGGGTAATTTATTGGCTGTTCAGTTCTATTATCCCTTTATCACATCTGGTTAACATGTCATGGATGTGTTTGTGTGTGTGCAAAACTATACAAACAAAGAGATGGTCAACAACCTCAAAGTTTGCGGATTCAAAACTACATCCTAAGTAGTTTGTGATGGTTTAGCGGCGCACACTACTGATAAAGCAGGCGAGTAGTCTGGGGTCGTGTCGAAGGTCTGCCCCGCGGCGAGTAGTCTGTGGTCGTGTCGAAGGTCCGCCCCGAATCTAATAAACACTGAACTCCATCACGGAGCTTGTGAAACTGCTCTGCAGTGTTCCATATCCATATACAGTTCAAAAAGTCGCGTGAGAACGTTAAGCCTTTAAAAATCATGTGCACATGTGACGTCTAATAGCTTGTGACTGTTTTGCCGGCGTTTGTCTATAAACGACTTTATAGCTATAGGTTTTTCTCCTTTTACTGGAGACAATCATCTGACGAAGTCTACTCAGACAGGCCAGACGAGTCTTCCAACGTTCTTAATTAAAGGGTAGAGTCGGAAAGTGCTACTAAATACAAAAAGCATCAATTTGAAAATCGTTCACTCGAGGGTCATGGATTCATTGACAGGCCAGCGCACTTCATTGGCGAGGATAGGAACCATTCAGCTCCGCCTCAGAGCTGCACAGCTCATTCTGTCTCTCATTAGCAGTTTGAACTTTTTGATATGTAATATCTTATGTTATCCGTAGATTTTAGTTTTAGACATTGTCTCGACTGTGACATGTAAGTGTGAAAAATCAAGTGTCACATATTCCAAATGCTATATTCTGACGATGCAGTTTGTCAAATTGCAGAAGAGAAGGAGAGATTTGTCCATTCTGTATCCATTTCCAGATCCGGTTGCTTGAAGAGGCATACTTGGGATGTAATTCAAACCTCGTTTACTGTGCTGTGTTCTAAAGCAGGGTTTGGTTCGGATAAATGGTTGTTTCTTTGGTGTACATGAAAGAGCCTGAAAGAGCCCTGCTGGGCTACTATTGGCTAACACAGTTCGAAGGTTTCATACTTTGGTGACAGTGCTGCATGGCGCAGAATCCTTGCAGTTGTCGCTGCTTCTTACGTACGTCCATCCGTGACCTTAAGAACCTAATTCACTTTCGATAAGACACTACGAATAATTCCACCGAGCTGATCTGGTGTTCCCTTTCGCCGAGTGTTTTGCCATTGTGCCGTTCCCATGCAGAAGACTAAATGCTCAGCAAGACACGGAGTCTTGCAACCCATACTTGGAAAAATAATTACAAAGCTGGAAGCACAAGTTTGAGGGATCGTAAACTGACAGTCTATCTTTTACGTTTGTACAGCGCTGACGGGTACCAGTGTCACGGTGGATACTACTGATGAGCTATGAGAGTAGCGTTTTCTCGTAAACGCGCTTTGTGCCTCTTGAAAAGTGAGATCTCTTACGGAATTGTGCAGCCGCTTTGTGTCATTCGCTTGCATTTTAGTAACAGTCAATAAATATCCAGCAAAGTTCAGGAAGAGGCGTTCAAGGAGAAGATGGATATTCAGTTTTGTGAACAAGATGCATATGAGAGTTTTACTCCCTTGTCCAATAGTCTGTAACTTTTCAGTTGGTGTTTCTCGAATAAACAACTCCGCGTAAAAAACCTTCTTCCTTTCACCACTGAGGTGGATACCTATATATACTGCATCAAATGACAAATTGAAAGTGTCTTCGTTTGACTTGAAATGTTCAAGAGTAATAAAACACTTCACCACATCAGATCCATTATGAAAGCTATGTATGCGCTTTGTTGAGGTTGGCACAAAAAACGGGCAAAAAGTCAGCTTCCACTTTAGCTTTCTGCCAGTTTATGGGACCAAGGGGGGCATCGAAAATCGCATTATTCCAAATGATTTAAAAATCGAGATAAAACAACATGAGGGTGTTAAACCAAGTCACAAATATGTTGTTTCAAAAAGTAGGTGTTATTAAAAAGAGGTGTGGCGCTAATGAGCACATCAATTTATTTTCGTCCTGAAAATTTGGTGTGCCGTAAAAGTAGGATTTTACCAGCGTAGCGAAACAGACAGCTCTGTTTGGGTAGCTCTCATATTTGGGGGCTGCAAGGTTTGTTGGTCTAAGGCTGGCATACATCGCTCCAGTGCCACGTTTGACCTCAAGCCTCCTTGATGAGTAAGTGTGTTTGTACTTCGGGGTCTGCGTGCTGTAATTCTGCCTCTTACTTGAGTAACCTAGAAAGTTCCCTACAGGTGGTTCTACATCGCAATGGAGTTTAGCTTTATTAATTTGGTTACGCTTGGTTTGTCATGAGCTTACACTAGTTGATGAATGGTCCTCGAGGTGCGCCTGATATTTATTTGAATAGCTGCGTAAGTGTCCTGTTATTTTAGTCTCACATAATTTGCAGAACTTGTTTATACCAGGATCCTAGATATGTTGCTTCAAGTGAAATCTAACTTTGTTGTAGGAGACTGTGGAACTTGAGATTAGGTGTCATTTGTATCTTGCGGGTACAAGTTGAAAACTGTGGAATTTTGTCTAACCATAAACGTGCGTAGTTTTTTACCGATAACACGGAGGGATCAATTACTGGGAAAATAAAGACCCTAGCTGTTCAGCAATAATCATACCCCTCTGATAAATGACATTAACAAGTATCGAACAATTGTCCGACTGGGTAAAAGAAGCATAGATTCTGAATCGAAGATTTTGAATTGATTTTGGGGATCAAAGAATCTCCAAAGTTACTAAGATAATAGAACGAGTTTACGAATGGTTGTCTGAAATAAAGTAAAAAAAAGTGGTTTCGATGCTTGCGCATATTTGATACCCATAAACAGGTGTCGTTTCGTCCTTCAAAGTCAAAATAGAAGTTTATAAATTCATGTGCTCCTTCATGAATTAGGATAACGTCAGCTCCAAAACCAAGGAACCTCCCGCTCAGGATTTCTCGAACCGAACAGGTGGCATAGAAACCCCATTCATAAGGCTGATGAAGAACTTTCCACAGCGCGTCACCGTCAAAGCTCCTTTATGGATCATTAGTTAAACTTATATTACACTTCGTGACAATGTTAATTAGACAAATAACAGATTGCGGCCTGTAAAACTGGCACACTTGAAAGGGACAAAACGGGGTATCAAACGCACTCAAAACTGCATGTTTCAAAATGGACGTCACGTAATGAATTCACATGGAACCTTATTTTGTCTGCCTTGAGAAGAACTTAATTTGTCCTTTAAAACGCAGGTGGCAATCTGACAGGAAGTTTTTTTTATCACTGAAAGCACCCTCCTACCCAAACAGGCTGATTTTTGCCTGTGAGTTACGGATAATTAGGGGCTATCTTTTGATTTTAGCCCGTTATAAATCATTGGCATTTCGACGCGAATTAAAGGGATAGTTAACGGAATGCTTATGGAATTCATTCCTGTGAAAGTGTAACACTACCCGGAGCTGGTAAAAACAGGTGATCCTGTTAGCAGGACACAGTCATTTGCAAACGAATGTGGTTTCTGTGAGTCTCAGCTGGAAACCAAATGAATCTCTCGTTTGTTGTGTTTCGAGGAAACCGAATGTGCTGCATCAGGTCGTCTCATGTTATAGTTGAAAACGATAGATTCAGCGATAGATTCAGCTGGATTCAAAACGATAGATTCAACGATATATTCAGCTGGGTTCAAGTTGAGTTCCCGCAAAACCAGATTGGTTTGCAAATGAGTGTATTTTACTAATTTCGTGCAATTCGGTTTCAAGTAGAACATAGGGTTGACGAAAACTTGGCGACTGCGCCTACCTAATGAGCCAGACCCAAGAAGGGTGAAACGATCGTGGGCTGTCGAAGGATATTCAGTGACACTATGAGTGGGTGTATTAGGTCTATAGTTGATCCTGTTCTTTTGTTCTCAGGCACATAGAAATATTCAGGTAAACAAAACCAGAAGTGAATGATGTCGGAATATGTGGAATTTCACGAATAGCATTGTTATAAACCTGAATTTCATGATTCGTTCACTTCTAGTTGTTCAAATCACCACGTCTCGTTGTTTCCCCGCCATTATTTTTTATTTTTGCTGCTATGACGTCGTTTTATTTAATATTTTAGCTATCAATTTTCCGTCAATTTACCGTGTACAGTGAATTTGTCACACAAATAACTGTTACAAAGCCGACTGGCATGAGTTACCCAGCACCCTAATTTAGAGTACAAATCTTTCGTTCGTGCAAGCATAAAACCTCCCTAAAAATACAAATACATCCAAATCGCCATGAAATTTGCTTCGTTTTCTATACATTCCGAATTATTTTGGGTCGTGGTTGATCTCATTTACTAATGTTCCATACCTCAAAACCATTGTAAAAGAAATTGGAGTTTGACCATCCTTGACCAATAAAATTAATAAAGTACAAAACGAAGGGGTCGAAGTATGTAGAGCGCCATGGGGACATTCTGTTTTAATCAGGATAAAAAATGTACCAGTTTAAAAACATTTAAGCTGATATTAACATAAATTGTTGAAAGCATTAAGTCCGAAATGGACTGACTGAGCAACATGCGCTGTACAAGGAGTGAGCTTGAGTCACATCATTCTGGAGGGAAGTCCTCTAGTAAGCCGTACTAGTAAATTTCCGCATATATAAAAATTTTACTCCCCCAGATTTCTATTTACGCAAGCTTTTTGGGCTCCGCCAAGAAAAGAATATTTCTGGAACCTAATCAGGTGTTTACTGAGCATGGCAATTAGGTCTCAAACTTCTCGTCACTCACTGGACAGGCAACAACTCAGCGTGCATCGGTAACGTCTCCGCCGATTACCGAGCTCCGCGAACGGATCAATATTCACCTGACCAAATTGCGATAAGCGTATGCAAGCTGTAGATAGCCCCATAATTTACAAGAAATAGCTCATCAAAGAAGGCATTGTGACGAATATTATCTCGGCGTTACCTCCCAGTAGCTGACCTTGGTTTAAGTGGAGGGTCACTGCAAACTTTCCGCCTCAGCAATGTAATACCTTGAGAAAACTCTATGAAAAACAGATTGAGTGGTTGGTTGGGACGCGTATGGCGCGTCATATGAGGATGACCCTAGTGACCATCGAGCATTTGGTGAAGACCAGTTGGTGGTTATCGCGGGCTGTAATTTTTCCAAACGTGGCTTACACTTGGCTGTCAAGCATATTCACCTCTTCAACCCAATTCACGGTTGTTTTAGCACTGTTAAGAGATTTCCGATATACATTAAATGTGCACTTCGAGGTGCAGCGGATCTTTTCACCATGTTACGAATGTGGATGCTCTTCTTGGATAGCTAAGTGATTGGATCATCTTAAGAGTCATCATGGCACGAAAAGTCGATATCCCGGACAGAGCTCCGGGCTTGAAGTTCACAAAATTCTCTACTTTTCTTTCAGTTGTATTAGTGAACCGTGATGGAAAACAATGTTGTTTAATAATGGTTCCTTCAAAGTGAACTAAATAGACAGTCAGAAATCTGACAAAAATAGTTCAAAAGCCTTTCTAGCTGTCAGAATAGAAAAAAATAACGGTAATAGTTTTTATCAGAAAAGCCTGACTTTACTTTGCTGAATTGTTCTTGTTAGAAATGAAAAGCCCAACTTAGTTGCGCCTATTCAAAGAAGGCGACTGGACCGTTCAACTTTCGGAGATGTATTTTTATCGGACGCAAGTAAAACATTTCTGAAATTTTGTCCATTAACTGTTTAATTTGAGTAATTTCTTAAAGAAATCCGGCTCCGACAAGAAGGCAGTTTTTTATCAACATTGGCTGGGTTTCTTTAAAAATTTTGGAGAGTTATAAAGAAGCATAATCAAAGACAAATTTAGCTTCAATGGCCACAATGACAACGAATCTTGCTCTTGTATGTCTTATAACACCCTGCAGCCAGTTTGATTGTCTAACGTAACCGAAATCACAAAACAAACAAATGTTTCTCATGGGTGAGTGCTATTTTCTCGAAGTGTATGAGTTTGAGTCCATTCAATGGAGTTTCAAAAGCATACTATTCTAGGGCGTGTTAGACTTCGTTTGAACGGTAAGGAGAACAAAAAATATGCTTTGAGATAGACAAATAGATTGAAATTAATATGCCTGAACTCTGTATATCTGACCCGACTAAGTTTACAACTGCGTGCATGACCCTTTGCCTCACCACTTTCAGCCATTTGTTGCTCACAAATTAATGTTCTAGTTGTACCCTTGCTCCCCTCAAATCCGCTCTGTAAATGGTTGCACCTAATCCTGAAAAGAGAGGACAATTTCTACAACAGGTGCCCGGATTTCTAATTCTGGTGCCGCATTTTTGTATCAAACAAAAACTGTGACACGCAGCTTTTGTGGAAAACTTTCAGAGTCTGCCCTTCTGTGTAATCACTTTGGTTTTGTCGGTTCAGTTGCTTCCTCAACGCATCTGATGGCAGGTTGATTTGGAAATTAGGAATCTGGTTTGCAATGTCTCGTCATTATAGTTGTTATTAAAGGAAATTCCAGGTAACTTAAGGAGGGGGCTGGAGAATGCACTCTTCAAAAATTCTGTGCAAACGCGGTTCCCACATCCATCTGACGATCTGTAACCGTTTGGTTTGCGTTGACCAATAAATAACACCGCAAGCGAGAACATCAAAGGTTAAGGCCCTCCATCTTGTGAAATTGTTTTTGGAATAAATGTATGCTTCATTGGTCTGAAGTGAGCTTTATGAATGGAACACTTGAGACCAAAGCGATACATCTACATTAGGTTTAATCTATTATTCGGCAAAAGGCTTTTCTTTTGTGGGCATTTTTTATAGTGGGATGGATTAGTAACTGAGTTTTCTTCCACACTACTCAATGAATAACAGAAGTTGACTTTGAGGTTCTTTTGAGCTCTGCAAACGTAAGCCTATGTGTTGTATGAAGCTACTTCAAGTGGAATAATGCAAATATCTCTTAAATTTTTTCCCGGCGCCTTTGTAGTATGAAGCTACTTCAAGTGGAATAATGTAAATATTTTTTAAAATTTTTTCTCGGCGCCTTTATTACTATTAAGAACTTGTATGGACATCTGAAACAAAAATAGATTTTTCGAACTTTGTTAAGGCGTGGATGTCTAAATGTCTGCACCTGAAAGCACAGGGAATCACTAGAAATCTGCCTCCAAATAGAGCTGTGGCCTTCTGAGTCGCATAGGCATTTGATGCTTTTGGTCTCTCCAGTAAGTTCGATGATAGAAAAGCGTTTAAAATTTGATTTTAGTCATACATTTTGCGTATAGAGTTGTGGCCTTCTGAAACGCATCAGCACTTGATGCTTTTGGTCACTTCAGTAAGTTCGACGATAGAAAGGCGCTTAAAATTTGATTTTAATCATACATTTGATTGATTTTAAGTATTTTTAAGCATCAAAAATTTTTATATGGCTAATACTCGAAGTTTAGATCCGCAGGCATGATGTAAGATTTTTCAAACCTGATTTATATTGTTTTCAAGTCAGTTTTTGTGCAGTCTTGGAGTTAACATTTCCAACCGAGCATCCACAACAGGATATTCATAAGCAGACTAGAAGAATCTAGCCGGTCGACAACAGCTTATGCTGCTAGGTGTACCCATTTATCGATTATTGAACACTCAATCTAAAATAGTGAAATATTTGCTGGGTAAATCATGTTGAGCACGACAGTGTTTTCCTGGCTAGTTTCCATATAATAAGCGTAATATAGGTATCAAAGGACACTATCTAGCAAGACCGAACTCGCTTATTTGGAAAGTGTTGATGAATCTAAATCACAATCAATAAAAGTTATCAATACACTGATCAGTGTGGTTCAGATGGCTGTCAGTTAATTTGTGCACCCACTTTTTACATAATTTGACGAAATTTTCTTGTGGCTCATATTTATTCCACTTGCTTTCGTAAGCACTCTTTCAGTAGAAATTTTAGACTTTGCCACACCCTCTGAAATGGCCTTGAGTAAGCAATTTAAAGTGACATACAAAAACACAAACCGTTATCCGGAAATTCATAATGTATATAAAATGAAGAAATGTATGATGTTTATCATCTATTCTGGCAAAATCTGAAATCCATGGCTTCATTTCAAGAAATGTGATTTTCTTTCGAGGACACCCACAAGCCTCATAAGCTGAAGGAAAAATCCGGCAAGGGCTGAACGCTTGGGACGGAGGGCCAAAATAAATTATTTGACGACCCACAAACTACCCCGTGGTGGATT
Organism: Opisthorchis viverrini; assembly: GCF_000715545.1. Classification (NCBI taxonomy): domain Eukaryota; kingdom Metazoa; phylum Platyhelminthes; class Trematoda; order Opisthorchiida; family Opisthorchiidae; genus Opisthorchis; species Opisthorchis viverrini. The sequence continues at coordinate 135,469 of NW_008751963.1, forward strand.
GAGTTGGCGGGAAAATCCGTTTCTGGTGCCTGTTTGCCAACTGTGCTCTGGGCTACCGCGTACTGAGAGGAACAACAAGCAGCTTTTTTGCCTAACTTTTAGTTCTGTTACCTCATTTCATCAACCTGGGCATCCTGAGTCATGCATTAGTTGTTTTCATAGAATACTTATACATTGTTTTCAACTAGGCACACTGATGCCCTATTTTCTACACGGCTCCAAAGAGGCCTTATCCACGTAAGAGGTCTCAATCATCGGTCACAACAATGAACGTTATTCCGGTGAATTAATGCTGCTTACCAAGGCCGAGATTTTTCGCTCATCAACATTCAGCTGGGAGAACATCAGTCGTTTGCAGAACGCTGCACTCGTAGCTCGATGATCTGACTTGTGCATTCAGACACAATTTCCTGCCAAGTGCTTCTTTTACCTGGTTTTGATATGCATGAGTAACTCATGTTAAATTCAACATTATTCCATCGACAATATTAGGTCAGCAGGTTGATCAGACTACCACTAACCCTTCTACACCGAAAGGTTTTTACAGCGTATTATGATCAGTAATTTTTCTGTGATTCATAGCTTTAACACACCGATGATGATGTGAATAAGCACCTTCGCTGCTGACATATTTTGGGTTGACTACTGGTCAAGGCGTATCACTTGCTTGCTCAGGCAGCTGGCCGATGATTTCCGGACTATTCGGCTAGCCTTCAGCCTTGTCAGTTTTCTCGACTGCGCTGAACCAGATCTCGTCCAAAACCTCACGTCTGTTCACATACAAGACAAGCTGAAATTTACTACTTGTTACCTCGAGGTGGCAAAACTATACTACCTTGTTATTTCGGACTTTTTTTTGGAGAAAAACGCAAATTGTAGGTTTCCCTCGTTGTTTTCTTTGATTATTCTTTCGATGTTCTCTCATAAAAATCGAGGGATTTGCATTGAGCTTTCTGGACCAGAAAAATAATTTAAGGGCCTTGTTTAACGCAGATGGCTTACACAAGACGTGTTGTGTAGTTCGCTGTGATGATATTTTTTTGAGTTGTCACAAGATGTATTTAGATACTCTCGAATCCTGAAGAGCCTGGTTTCATTTTGTTAGCAGTGTGAGCAAATTTGAATGCTTTCAGTTGAGATCACTCGACTGTCAGTTTTCAGACAATATATGTTGAAAAGCTGAAAAGCCCTGAACATTTATTACTTCCTTATTTATAACTCTGAGCATCCTTTCAATTTAATTCTGATTTTGATCATCTAGGAACCTCTACTAATACATGAGGTGTTTCTTTCTTATTGAAACTGGCGCCTGAAAAACAATAAATTTACTTTCACTGATAATTCTTAGATGTCAAAATTGATCATAAACTGACTCAGTGCCATGAAACTAATTATCTTTCGGCGTTCTTTGGCTGACAGTGTAGTTCATGCTATCTATCAAGAGCATAACCTTTTGGTGGCTTCCAAAAATCTCGGTTGTTTTTTAAGCTTAAAACGTGGCAAAGAAATTTAAAACAAATAAAGCAGAATGCAAAACCTACTTTTGAAACCTGATCCCGCCTCACGACAAAAAAAACAGAAACTTTGTAAACATGTGAGGCACATGGTTGTTTAAAATTGTGCATAGCGTTTTTAAGTGAGTCAAATTAGTCCAGCTTGTCTACATGGCTAGGCTTTTGCAAAAATCAGGCAGCACAAAATGTGGTTCACTAAAATGCAATAAAATCTAACTGACTAAATATTAAGTTTTAGTATTTTTTAGTGAAAATATGTGCAAATACCGGGCAAGGTTCCGCGCACTTCGAAAATGTTTGTCATGTAAAAATATTCTACTTTACCCGCTGCATTAAACACGGAACTCTTCATGTTTCGTGCTTCCTGTCTCCAAAAGTGATCGCAAAGTCAGGTGCCGGAAAATAAATGAGTAGATAATGACACTGATTGTCATACAGCTGTTATAAATCCACCCTTGAACAAACATTTTGAAAGTCAACGTTGTAGCAAGAATCAACGGCAGATATGGAACATAAGGTCGGCTAAATGTGCCTAATGGTTCAACTAAAATCTGATTTTTTATTTTAACATACCCGGTAAAAGTGCCAAATTCATTCCGAAACTAAACGTTTGTGGTAAACTTTCTAAGTTTATTTATCCTACCGTTTAAATGGCACATGTTATGTAGTAAGAATAGCAAAACTGCGGAATTTAAGATGCTTTTGAATGACTGACGGGCTAATTCCATGTGATAAAACGGGTATACAATGACAATGGACGTACTGTTTTCATCAACAAAATATTTGCCACAAGCGGCGGCTGTGTTGCGACACGCATCCTGATCACCTGATCCAGCAGACGTCATACTCGTTCTGTCTTGTGTGGCCCACCTGGCTGAACGAGGTAAAGTATAATACTTGTTGTCGAGTTCGGCGAACTGTGTGTTTCTTTCTGGAATGCAAGTTTGGGTCCCCGGTGGACCGGGAAGCTTAAGTAAACATCCAGAAGGTTTCGGGTTCGGAGACAAAAGATCCACGGTGTCTGGTGGCTTTGCCACTTCACTGTCGGTCGCTTGTATTTTGAACCGATTTCCATTTCGATGGCGTGAAACCGCATCACTGTCAACAGACTGGTCCTTATCCATAACACTTGTATGTCAGATAGATTTAATCGCCACGTGATACCCAAATTTATTGCTGCAGATTTGAAGAAAGTTTCGTTGAAAACGCTCAACCAAGGTGTAAGTGGCCACTTATTTAACCACCATGATAAACAACACATTTGATCGATGGCCTAATCTGATGTGAATTTGTCTACCCTTTTACTTCTAAGAGCTTTTTTGATTGGTTGTTGGTTTGACCAATGACGAACAAAATAGGTTTGTCCTTACAAATTCCTAATAGAAGCTGTGTGAAAAAAAACCAAAATGCCTTGCAAGCGAAGCACAATGTTGGATAGGACAAAGAAAGCACAATGAAATTAATAAAGTCTACTGGTTTGAAAGAGCGATGTCCCGTAATGTGTTATCGCTTCATGTTCCTCAATGACAGCTCTCGTTGGTGCGAAGAAAATCAAGTGCACACTGGGATGGGGAAAATGCGAAAAATTCTTTCGGACAAAAACACACGTTGGGTAAACCTCAGGGGAGTCTAGAACGTAACTCGATGCTGCTAATGTCATCCAAATTGATGAAAAATAGGACACAGTATTGCGTACTGGAGCAGCCCGCTTGAAACCGGACTACGCACCCAGTCCGATAAAGACAGGCATCTAGCGAGACTTCCTAATACCAGACGGTCACAGCAGATATGACTCTTCTGCTCCTCGGTTCAAAATAAACAAATACGCTTAGAAATTATTGAGTTTTGGTTGTTGAACACAACAGTGGTTGACACAATTTCAAAGAAAATAAACACGTCGATTTAGCCTAATAGAGGGGGGGGGGGGGGAGTGGCGAATTAGGTTGTGCATGCGCGGATTCTTATATTAAACCGTTTTGTTCAGACACATTGCCTAATGAACGTACACCGCCTAGCGGTTTCTCATGCCTTTGGACAGCCACCCTACTTGTCCTATTGAGAGTCCATTTTAGTGGCACGCATGGCGGAATCGAATATTAATTGCACATTTTAAAATCAGCAAAAAAATATTTTCAAGCAGCGGCGATAGAATAAGAAACAAATTTCAAAACTCATTGGGACGAGAAATGTTTACCTGTGAATGGTAAAGACAAAAACAAAATCATTTTAAACCGAACCGTATTCCACCTCATTCGGCTTTCCCTCAGAGGAGTAAAACCGCTAATACTTTACTGCGGCTACTGGATCTTGCTAGCGTTTCCGTTTGCAAATACCAACGAGAACCCTGTTGTTTGCGACTCAGTTATCCTCACCCCACTAGTCCACAACTGCTGTCCATGTCTTAAAAACCAGGCAAATAACTATATTTAAAGTACAGGTGAAATTCGCATGGCACAAAAGCTACAGTAAACTTCTGGTTGATGTGAACAAGTGTGCTTAAATTAGGTTGTTTATGACTTTGAATCAATTTTAAACTGTTCAGCCTAGCAAACCCGACTGAATAATGGTCTATTATTCGAAAGCCTAAAAAAGCATTCTACTCAAATACGTATTATATCACTCCCGTATTGTTGCTTCCCTGTTCTACCTTCCTGGCGATATCAGTAGTTTAGTTAGGTGACGTAAAAAATTTTTAAAATAACTTTAATTAGCTTTGCACCCAACAATGAAGAAGACAAGGCAATCAGAAATTATCTTCCAAGTTTGGGTACGTCGCAAGTTTGTACAGATTGATCCAAGTATGCTTGGAGCGCATCGCCGGTATTGGTGAACATTGCTTGCTTAGCATACCACGGTATGGAATTAGGATTAAAAAATTGCCACGAAATGTAAAGGAAGCAGACATTTAAAAGCCAACTTTCCCAAAGTCATTTTCAAAAAACATTTTACAAAGATTTATGACTTGATCTTATAGGGCGATACATAGATTATGCCCATGCAAATTTAGAGAACAATAAAATTTTGACTGGTTAATTTGGGAAAAACAAGATAAAAATATGAAAGCTAATGAGTTTCACAAACGGATGCCATTTAACTACCGTGACAAGGAAGAATATTTTGAGGTAAAATAAAGTTGAAGTGTATGGACGTTTGACAAAATAAATATGGAAAAAGTGAAGAAGAAAGAGCATTAATAATCTGTTAAAAAGATGTGTACGCGATTCTTTGGTTTACAACAAGCTTTGAAATCCCATTACACCGTATAAAGTGGAAATAAGCCGTTCTCTGCTACTGCCTCTCTGTGAAGCAACAGTTTTATCTAAGGTTTGAACCACTTATCTTGTAAACTCTAATGAGCAGCTGTATATAACAATTGGAAGGACCCGGTGCACTCTAATGTCTAGTTATTGCGCTAATTAGGGTGCGCCAGCGCCCCACAGACACGAACTGTCTGATCAGTTTGCCTCTGTGCCTGACCGTCATTTGCTTAGATTTTACATCGATAGAGCACAAAAATGGGAAAAAAAGCTAATCTCCTAGAGCAACTAACTGTGTTTTCAATGACAACCAACCGTGCTGCACGCAATAAATCCCGTCATTGCGGATTAGACCGGCCATTTGATTAAGTAAAACTGAAAATCAGTGACATTTTAATCTTGCTTAGTGAATACCAATTAATAATAATAATAATGCATAATTGAGTTCGAAAAAATGCAATCAAAACAAGAAGGAAAACGAAATGGGGGATTTATCAGAGAGTGCAAAGCGGGAAACGTAGCAAACTCTTCTGGAAAAATTATCTTGTCAAAACTGACTGGGGAATTTGAGAAAAAACGAAGCTGTATACGTGGAGCTAATTGCATCATTTTATTCCTTCGGACTACAAACTATGTTTATCAAATTTAGAATAGGCTCATCCAGGTTAATAAATCACATTGGATTGGCCAGTCACTTAGCCGGGAGTTTTTTCTTAAAACTGCTACACCATAATCATGCTATTCTGGCAATCAGCTGGGTTGTTTTTGGCATCAATCCTCCATTTCATAGTTAGTGTATCGATTGATGCAAAAGCCCGTACAGAAGCTAATCCCAAGAACACTTGATACCGTATAGATCAGGCAAAAAAGAATTATATTGATCACAAAATAGTATTTGATGGCTGACGTACCTTGAAGTAAGGCTACATGAAGCGGTAAACTGACGATAGTAATCAAATATAAAGGAGCTGGTCATTTACTCTGTTTGTTTGTCTACCTCCGCGCCGAAGGGTTAATCTCTTCTATGTTTATATCCTAAATTAATCGCTATGTGGTGCGCCAAAGCATTTCACGCTACCAACAGCTGAAGGAATTTTCCTGAACCCTGCACCGAGTTTCATAAAATAAGGTGGTTCAGTAGAAATTAGTTTGCGATATTCTTAATGTACAGGTGCTTCGCCAATAATTAGTCAAATGTAAATGCGTGCTTTTTGCTTGAATCCTCCAGAAGTTTGTGTATCGTGAGCATGTTTCTCTCAAGTAAAATCTGAGAAATGAACGGCCATATTCAAATTGACAATAGGTGTACAACATGGTTACTAGGCAGCTCAACTTAGATAACGATGAAAAAGGCACATAATATCAACTGCTAAAGATGTCAATACTAACAAGAAAAGCTTTACCGTCTGGCGAAATACCCTTCAAAAATGCAGAAATTTGTCGGAGACGCTTTTTTCAACCGGTTTTCAACATAGCCCTTGCTGCGTTTGATCTGTAAACCAGCCTTAAATTGGCAAGAAAGAAGTGCACAGAATAGATCCCAATGGATTTCCTCCTATTCATGTTCCAATATGTAAGCTGCTCCGTCAAGTGCAACCAAAAGAAACATCTAGTTAATCGACATTACGCTCCATGATTTTACATCGTATACACCCCACAAGGAACATACAGATAGCGTGAAAACTAATAATGTTAAATTTTCCCAAATTTTAGTATTTTTTGCAAACCTAATATGTCTGATATAAAAGTAAAGAAAACCACTGTTTCTACATTCTCCAGAAACATTACAGAGATTTATCGTGTGCTTTTGAGTGACGTCGAAACGTTGCATGCATAGTATAGCTGTGTAACAACCTTCGAATTTTCTTTCCTGTGTATCATTTGACACGGCATTTGTTCTCTATTAATCTTGATCAGTAGCAAATACCTCTATGAGAGACTCGATTCTATATCAAGAAACCCATAGGTGATAAGATTTTTCTGCGGAATATTACTGGAAAAAATAGTCTATGGTGAACTGAGCTCCTCATTTAACTGTGATCGGTACAGTAAAATAGAAAACAAGTTGGTGTCAACTGGCCGGTGGACAGATCGCAGTCACGCAGCACATTTGACATGTTGTTCGTCTTTTCAGTGAAAAGGTGCTTCACTTTACAGAGAAGTGGTGGTAACTCCGCCCAAAATTCTTCAACTGTCATGACACTCCTATAAGCAAGATCCCGAAATAAACACCAATAAAGCAAACGATAACATGAAGGGTCATGTACTCGTTGTTTATAAAATAAAAAGGTTATTATTTGTAACCAGTCACAAAGATCTTAAAATGTTGATGAGACTACTCTTTGCCAACAAAATGTAGTAGCCTCCAGATTCAAAATATGCGCTAACAAATTTTTCACCTCGCATCTTTGTGAACAGTAAAATTACTTCACGATAAAACTGGTGTATAAAAAGTCTGGTTCGAATATTCAACCCTACAATACTCCCCTGGGTATGGAGTGTTTTTTTGTCGCATGTTTACCATCCAGTTTCATCATTCAAATTTTCAGCCGGCAAACACCGCCCTGCAGATCATATGAGTGCCACGAATACTGTTTGATTTACTAAATATTTTTCAACAATTCTTGAAGCAGTGCATCAATTCGTCTAGACCATCCCGATCGTATGCTTAATAGTTTCGTTAGTTTTTCTGTGCGCATCTATCGGTTTTGTGCTGTCTCACATTGCCTCTGTTCATTCCTTAGTTTGCTTCAAGCCAATATATCTTCTTCGACGTCATGAGTAATTAGCGTAAGAATCGCGACGCTCTCCCTTGTTAGGCAGAATCCAAAACCCGTCGCCTATTTGTACCAAGGCTTGGTTACTCTGTTTCTACCCTTTTCCACTTCTACGGGACACTTGACCAAAACTAATTTGTAAATATTTGCTAACGTAAACTAACTATGCTGGAGAACGTATTGTTTTCGTCCTTTCAAGTAACCTGACCACGTTTCAGATAGACAGTAACAGTGGTAGAACAAGTGGCATCAGCTTCTTATATTTCATTATCCGCCCGTTCGATTTTCGCTCAAGTGCGTGTCTAGCATCACTCTTATCATTGTTGTTAACCTCTTTCGGAACCATTTTTATAAGCTCCAAGAGCGTTTGTAATGGTGTGCGTAAGTGAAATATTCTCTACTTCATCTGAATTAAACTCGAACCAGGTAGCTTTCTTGGATGCTACCACACTTGAAGCATATCAAGCGTTACAAAATGGCTCGCTAAACTATGATTATTTTAGTTTCAAATTGAATCACGTAGTTGAATGAGTACAATTCGTCACTGGACATCCAGTGATGATCAGGTAGCAAACATCGTGTGAAATTAAATTCAGAATTTACAAAATGAAAAGTTTGAGCTGCTGACTTGAAAACACTATTAGGCGAGAAAGAGCGTTCCGTCCCATCTAAAGAGACTTTGTTGATGATTCTCAACTGTTTTGATGTATCGCCTTCATAAATATTATTTATGTACTGCAAACAGATGAGTAGATGGCGTTTTTATCCGTTAATGCAGCGTTACATCCTTTAAACACCCATTGATGGGAAAAACGGGACCCATTAGCCATGCCGTGCACTTAGCTACAAAACCCTTGCGAATTCAAAAACAATTCCAAGCCAAAATGTGCATTTTCTTGCGTACGTGCTCAAATCATACACCATCCTAATCCACCTTCATATTTTTGCAGCTCACCAAATTTCATCGTTCACTGAAGCAGTCATATCTCTGGCGGAAGAAGTCTGGTGGAGTACTTTCCCAGCATCGCTGATACCCGGGAATGCTTAAAAAAGGCCTGAAAGACTGAACTGAGCTTAATTGTTTGTCCCTTTTAATTCAACTGGGACACGACGTAGCCTTCGAAAACTCGATTTTATTGTCCGAATACTGAGCTCCGGGAAGGGCCTGGACAGTGCCACGTAAGGCAACTTGATGTGCGTCACTCCTCATGTACACGCTATTGACTTTCTTGCTGATTCACGCGGTCGTGACAGCACAATTTCATCGCGGTTTTATTTTTGCTTGGTTTGGCGATAGAACGTTTCTCGTTCCGCGTAACATAGGTGGTAAGTGACCAATGTGATTAATTGCTTTAAGAGTACGAGAAGATAATAGGTGCTGCTTTTTGTGCAAAGTTAAGCAAAATATTTTGTCGCACGCTGGCAAAGGATGGCCAGGATAAAACACAAATTTCGTCACCCCAGGAAAGAATTATTCTTTGGTTATTCGTCTGTTGCTGGCAAACAGTCTCATTAGGGAGTGATTTAAATGCCCCTGAAGAAGTTTACTCATGAATGTGCGGTGGAATTTACGTTCAGGCCTAAATAGTTCATCAGTACCCAGTGGATCCCAAGTAAAAATCGATGATTTTTACGAACTGGATTCTACCCGTTTAAACAAATTTCGATTATTGGGTGAAGCACGCAGACCCTACGTATGAAAAATGCAGAAATCAACCGTTCTTGAAACAAAGGTGCCAGTTATGATTATTTCTTGACATGGGACTACGTTAAAAGAAAGAGCGGCTGGATGGCTCAGTGGAAGACCTCAATTTTCGTAATTGAGAATAATGGAACTAGGCAACGCTGTGAGTTGTGTACTATCTCGGAACGATGCATAATCCACGTTGTTGTTAGGTTTGTAACCAAGCCATGAGTTCTTGGTTGCGATCATTTATCAAAATTAAGTCAGAATGCGCACGACTTTCTGAAAATTAGTTTCAGATGTAGTCATTATTAATTTTCTAGATTTGGGTTACATTTTGTCATATAAATTCTTTAAAAAAAGAAAGAATAAATACAAATTGGTATGCTTGCAAAGCTTGTGAAAATGAACGCCAAGCAAGCTCCAAAGTGGGAAATATCTGCAAAAATGCTTTCGTACCCTGAAACTTACCCGTTTTTTTACCGCATAGAGAAAGATGACGTGAGATCCCTAAGTCCTAAACTCGCCTGATCAAGAAAAAACATAGTTTGTAAGCGCGTCGAAAATTTATCGAGTGCAGGTTGTATCCTACAACCAAGTAAAAAATAAAAATCAATTTGTAAACACTTGATAAACCATCACTGAAATATTCCTCGTGCGTTTGAAACTTAGGCGTTCGTTTTGAGTCCTGAATAGAGTGAGGCTTTAGAAGTAATCGACTAGGCAGATTTGAAAAGCTTTTGACGGCAACCTGTCCTGAGGCTATAAAAGCGAGTTTTTCTGGAGAAAAAACCAACCCTTTTTCGAGTAACAACAAAACATGATAACGTTACGTACAATGGAACACAGTCGTGTAGAGTGTGTCCTTTGGATAATGAAATCGGTTTATCTACCAGAAGCGGATCATTCTTCATTCTATATAGTAGCAGCTCGACGGCACACACCACTACTATTAGTGACAATTTAGTCTCCAAGCTACCGGCGATTTATCCATCTTTTTATCGTGGCTGCACTAGGACGTGGTCTCCAGATACGCGTGGTGTAGAACGCCTGGTGTTAAATGGAACTTGGAGGGATTGCAGGATGGCATCCGCAATTGAAATCGCCGGGTGATGCCCGCATCAACAGTGATACTACTATATTTACGCTGACTGGTGCCTGGGAACAAAACTGTGTACATATTTCACCAATCTTATTCTTGTGAGTTCATAAGTAAACCATATTCATCTCTGTGCAAATTGGTTACAGACGAGCGTCTACTGACCCAAACTATATCGACCATCGGATCTGCCTTGAAAGCCCGTCATTGAACAGAATCTAAGCCGTCTTTCAGAGCCAGAATGAACGACATGCCACCTGGGTATGATTAGGTCTATTTTCATATTTTCGACTGGAGAAAATGCACCCAGGTGATAGTGAACTGCGTCTACTAATGCTTCCAGTGACCAGCAATGCCATTCGGCATCGTCAAGGATATATCGAGTAAACAGTTGTATCAAATAAACAGCATCCAGCTAAACGTTTAACATATTATAAAGATTACCAAAACCGAGTGACTTGAGTCGTATGACCAAACTGTTTTTAGTCACTCAGAGCTATATATATTACTTATTCGTTAGTAGAACTTTTTTCTGTTCATGTTCCAAGCACTGGCAGTCAGCCACCCTAGTGCTCTGACGCTTATGCGATGGTTGCAAACGAATCAGTGAAAACTGAAGGACAATGTAACCTGATGAGTTACAGTACAGCCAGCCTTTTTACTCATATTTGTCTGAACATATTTTTATGCCGGAAATGACTGATGAAACCTATACACACTATACATGTTTCCACCTAATTTTGAAAAATTTGTGTCTTCTAACGTTGGGCCAGTGCGACAACGGCCAACTTAAACCACTAAGATTCGGATAGTTCAATCTAAGTTGTTCCTACCAAAATACACTCATTTGCAAACGAAATTAGTTATGCGGGGGACTCACCTTTAACCCAGTTGAACCTCTCGTTTGTGATGTCTCCAGGCAGTTGTACCTGGTCGCCTCTTGTATCAGTCGCTACGATATTCGACATATCGCAATACATGTATATTCGTTGCTAACTGAGATATGAGGCGGCCTGGTGCAGCAAATTCAGTTGCCTGGAAACATCATAAACGAGAGATTCAGATTGGTTTCAGACGAGTCTCCCGCAAAGCCAAATTAGTTGTAAATGAATGTGTTTCGCTAATTTCGTGTAATTTGGTTTCAAGTAGAACATAAGGTTGACGGAAATTTGGGACTTCGCCCACCTGATGAGTGCCAAGAAGGGCGAAACCGATCGTGGGTTGTAGACCAAATTTCAGCAACTCTATGAGTATTGCATCACAAATATACGATTGCAAAGGTGTGCTGTTCAAACAAAGCAATCCTAATTTCACAAGGCATATTTCATTTATATTGTAAGTTTTTTCCGTCTGCCGCAGGAATGAGTAAAGAAGCAAGCTTGCCAACAAGAGAAATTACATTAAAGCTAAATACGTATAAGTTGAGAGATGTTTGAATCACTTCCTTCTAAAGGACTGAACCGTTTGTTGGTCCATTATTCGGTCATGTGGTGTTTGCAAAAAAAGAACTGGGACAAACGTGGAGTATAAAGTATTCCTTGAACAATCGTGTTTTTATAGTCTATATTTACCCCTATATTCCCAAATTAACACTGACACATGTGTCAACTTATCTTTGCACTAATCAAAACCAATTTTCTAAAAGACTCGAATTGGATCGTTTTCGATAACCGCAACATCAATTTAAGCAGGCAGGAGAATTCGTTCCTCATAGTGCGGTCGTCCTGCTACTGAAAAACATTTAACGTGAGATTTGCATATTTTAAGCCCACCTGCTCCCTTCATGGTCCATAAGATGACTAGCCGAAAAAATAATTACTGGATGATTAAAAGAATCAGATAAGTTTATTGGACTTCCCCAAGTTTGCTTTTTAGTAAAAATTCTTCACTGACATTTTCCCACTAGTCAACAGACTCGCGCAATCCGCCTGAGTAATTGCTTGAGCCTTGCTGCTTCAGAGGTTACACCCAAAAAAATACAAGGTGAAATCAAGTTTCAAACTCTACAGGTGTAAAGAGAACACATGAACTGCCGAGTCTTCGTATGATGGTGACTTTTACCATAAGCTCAAACAAAGTCGGTGGTAAGTTTGAATAGTTTAGATTGACCGTATATGCTGAGCTCTTTAGGCTGCATTTCAATATACAACAATTCCTTCCGCTACTTGTTAAAGGTTTCGGTACATCAGTTGCTACTTTGTTCATATTTTTCAGTCCATTAATATTGAAACGGGTCTTCACACTCGGATGTGTGAAAGAATCGCAATTTTGGGCTCACTTTTGGGAAACACACGATCTCGTGAGAACCTGAATTGTGACCCAACAATAGCATCTTAACATACAGGCTTGCTCCCGGATAGACGACTTACTGAATGTTTGGCAGTACCCGTTTTATTCCAACGCACCGAAATCTACTCAGCTTTGTTGGAGAGAGCATACATAGTTGATCGATTGCAATGTATTCTAGAAAGGGATTGAGCTTGAAATCCATCAATGCACCAAATTAAATGTCAAAAACTTTTTGAAAACGAGGATGCATTACAAAAGTTTGGCCCAAAAAAAGGTAAGATAACCTTTTACCAAAGTTATCTAGGAGTTGCATCACGCAAGTAGTCTGCAACGTATTTTACCGAAAAAACTTGAAAGTAAGCGTAATTTTGACTTAAAAATGCACCTCAGCATCGTTTCTATTCACATTTAATGTGAATATTCTCTCATTTAATGAGAGAATATAAAAGCCTACTTAATTTAAAACTATATGTTTAGATTATTTACGACTCTATCAAAAATGATGATCAAACATTAGAACGTTTGAAAAAAATTCAAAAAAAAATACAGTTGTGATTCAAACGGGTAACAACAAAGCCTACTTAATTTAAAACTATATGTTTAGATTATTTACGACTCTATCAAAAATGATGATCAAACATTAGAACGTTTGAAAAAAATTCAAAAAAAATACAGTTGTGATTCAAACGGGGTAACAACGTAAATTTTTGTTGCTGGATATAACATGATCATGTTGCAACCTGTGGTAATAAAGTGACTTCCTTTAATAACTTTTTTGCACCCTGTAAACAGGGTAGTTAGTTTTATCACAAAACGCATGTCAGCCTACAAACCATGAGTAGCACAGAACGTAGGATAATAGAACCTCCTTGTTCTAGGTAGCAGAACGTTTCTAACGGAAGTCTAGTATATATTTGTGTGAGGAACTGAAGATAAATCAGGCAAACGAATTCAGAGACGTCCCCACGGAGAAGCTCGTTCTGAGGGATTTAGAATCCATTTCTTGGTGATTAGGAGGTCTCAGGAAATTTATAGGTGTATTAAAGATATAATGCGCATCAACTCAACTTTGCTTACTTGTGTATGCTATTTGGATGGTCACTCTATATAGGCGCATTTTACAAATCGACGTTTGGAATATAATTTGATATGACATCATAGTCCATGTTGCACAAATTGAGGTCGCTTAAAAATCCGACAGCAAATGGCTCATGACAGCGGGCGATCATAGTTATTCATTTTCACATCTTCCAATAAAGCGCGTTGTTTTGTATTCACATGATTTTGTTCCTCTTCCTCCCCTTGCGCAGTTGTTCTGATGAGTCCACATCAAAGGGCGCAAGTTCTGGACTCGATTTGCTATCATACTGCAGCTCATCAATGGTGCACATCCGTGGCTCTTTTGAGCCAGGGCCCTCCTTCCATGGTTTGTTGCAACTAATTTGCTGTCACTCAATGAAATCACCAAAATCGTTACAAATGAGTGGGTAAATTTGCCCACGTTTGGACAATTAATTCTCCAACTCGGTACTTCGTAACATTTTCGTTGCGCACAGAAGACTTTCCCGGAGAAAATGATCGATTTGTTATCGATCTTAGTTATTTTGCGCTATTTACATCTGATCAGCGACAAAAGCTATTTTAGTCGAAATAAACAAAAGTCCCTTCTTCCAGATGGTTATATTTTGCTCCTCTGGAGGGAACCAACCTTGCGTAAGTTGAAATATGAGCCAGTGCAGATCTTTCGACTGTGGGATTAACATGTATCCCATCTGGAGAGTTTTTCTAAAATCCAGTCCTACCTTACTGATCACTTGGATTTCGATCAAAAGAATGCTCAATGCCAATTAGTCTGGGAAACAATGTTTAAGCCGTATAAAGGCAACAACTAAGATTGGTTATCATGCCATCAGAAGTGAAGTTTGTCTACTCTACTCAGTAGAGAGGGTAGTGTTAACCGGACTGAATAATCCTCGTCTATTGATCCATCTTTCATCAAACAAGTCCGACGTCCAACCCAAAGCTTTCGTAATTACAACATTGGCAGGGTTCATATAAAAATGCCATGGTCAATTCAATGGATTCATTTGAGATGGCATCAGAACTGACTGTTTGGGAGTATTGTTACTAAATCCTCTCTGGTAGTCGCGAAGAAAGTGACTTCTGTCTGCAAGCTTCCACGTCCAACAAGGGTAAAAGCAACGTTGAAAACATTAGGAGAAAGTTAAACTTTTGATCTGGATAAAAAGAATGAAAGAAATATGGATAAAATCTCACAGGCACTCTCCAAGAAGTTTTCAGCGTACCAAGAAAACCTAATAACCAAATCTGTAAGATTTCTTATTTGTCTGGAAAATGTGGACGAGTAAATGTTTGAAAGTTGAAAGCTACCACCAGCTGATCACATAACCACCCGACCGAAACGTATTTGAACATCAAATCGTATTAAAGTGAAACTTATGTGGGTGAACACCTGGGTTAAACTCAAAAAAGAAACCAGTAAAATGCCGAACAGACGAAAATTGGAAGAAACGGATGGTTTTTCAAAGTTTGAAGTGGACGGACCATCAGTGAAGGAATAATTTTCCAAGCTAATTAGTGAAGATTTGTGGAGGATTCAGACTGATTCATAGGCGTTTGGAAATGTCACAAAATTATCACTATTTGTAACGAATAAAGATGAGATAAACGGTCACGTATCGAGGATCTATTTTTGATGCAAAAGTGAGGCACTCTTGGTTTACCTTTTACCTTCTCTTTTCAAAACAGGTTTCCCTAACAAGAGATGCGGAATCGAGAGCGAAAACAGGACCACTGACTCCACTGTCAAAAAGAATGCTTTGAGAAACATTCGTCTTTATATACCTTTTCCACAAAAATACCAACAATACTGCGAATCGGTTTTATCAAAAATAAACCCGCAACAACAAATAGGTTGGTGAAGCAAGTAATCCTTTTAACCTCTGCGAATAAATGTTTGTGGCTAAGGTATCTGCAGCAGCGTTCAATATTCCAAAACTAAAGCACCTCCAATACGGCAACTCTTCCGAATCAAAACACGCACTAGACCTGGCGAGGCCGTGAGAAAAGGTCCTGTACGCAGTGGCTGTAAAATGACTATCCACAGCTCAGCATTAGAAGGTGAAATTTAATTTACTTTGAATTTTTATATTTATTTGTTATTCTCATTACGTCTAATCAAATTTAATTAAATTTATTTGACTCGAATGCACTTCGCTTCTGCCCGGGCGGCGAATGTGACACTCAACTGCAAACTATATGTTTAAAAAGTTGATCCCGGCGATCCATTTTTCCAGGGATAAACACATCGAAATTAACAAGATCCTGCATCTAGACGAGATGATTGCTTTGCGTCAGTTCGTCGAACTGGCACAAACGGGAAGTAGGTTAGAAAGATCGAAATTTATCACTCAGTTCCTAGGAAGCAGTGTTATGGTTAATTATTTTTCGCATGATTACGGTATTTCACTGAAGGCATTGGCGCGTCATACAAGAACCGTACGGTAAAAACAGTGCCGGTACACATAGTTTTGTTGACAGGATGCACGCGTCAACTCGGTGTTGTCATGCGACATAGAGTTTTTTTACTTCCAGTTTGCACATCTCGTGATGTTTGGCGCAACACGTTGGGTGGGAACACCAAACTTTCCTAATCTATTTGAATCCCACACGCGTATGGTTTGATGTGCGCGATTCAGTATTCAGCTGATACGGAAATTCCAACTAAATCTATGTGCCATGAAAGGCTGAAGAAAGGACAGGCGTCAAGTTTATGATTTAAATTTGGCGAACGGTTGTTCATCTGAGCAGAATTCCGCCAGCTCCTACTCAAACACTTGGGATAGATTAATTTAACCCAGACCATCTACTGCTAATAAGCACAGCCCTCATTCATAATCAACACTGTGTCACTAGGTACTGACTAACAGTGCAAAAACGGCGATCTTGTTTTTGAAATGACATTCGCGTTCCGGTGTACTTCTGCATCAGTGGCTTAAGCTTCACATCACCCTCAAATCAGCTTTTTGAGATCTGCCCACGTCGACCGAGATGTCAACAGTTTGGTCTTGTACAATAGTTATTCGTATATTTTCTTCTCCTCCACAAACAATGTTTCAGGGACATCTGAATGCTCCTTCAGTATGAGGTTTTCCACTGAAATGAGTAGAAAAAATCAACCCATTTCAGAACCTTGCGAACTGGGTCGAATTCCTGTCAGTGTATCCACCGATGTTTGTTTGCACGAGACGAGCAATCAAGTTCGATTCAGATTACTGGTCTGGACAATTTCTGAACTAATTGGATAAGACAAAAACAAAGCTGACTAAAATTTGGACGAGGAAACACTTGTGTGGAAATGGTATTCTGATGCTGCTAGTGATATTTGTCTTGTTTGGTATCAGATAACCTTTCGTTCACCATGTAAGTACAATCATGCTATATCTGTGAAACCGGCTTGTAGTGTATCAGACATTCCAATGAGTTCAGTTTTTTTATGCATGATTATTTTCTGGGAAGTTCAGAGAAAGCATTTTGGGTAAACATAAACGGGACTTCTGGAACAAAAGGCCTTGCTCCTACTTTCATGATCCTGAGATTTTGAAGGCGAATTCTGTCCCTTGGGAACCATGCTTCAGACTTCTCCAGCGACGTAAAATTATGTGATCACGTGAACAATACCGATAAAAAAAATTAACTGAAATTGTAGAAGCATGGGATATGCTCGGATAGAGGCCGACAAATTAAATGAACAATTAGCCCAATCGACGCACTGACCTAGAAACATTCATTTTCACATCTTCCAATAAAGCGCGTTGTTTTGTATTCACATGATTTTGTTCCTCTTCCTCCCCTTGCGCAGTTGTTCTGATGAGTCCACATCAAAGGGCGCAAGTTCTGGACTCGATTTGCTATCATACTGCAGCTCATCAATGGTGCACATCCGTGGCTCTTTTGAGCCAGGGCCCTCCTTCCATGGTTTGTTGCAACTAATTTGCTGTCACTCAATGAAATCACCAAAATCGTTACAAATGAGTGGGTAAATTTGCCCACGTTTGGACAATTAATTCTCCAACTCGGTACTTCGTAACATTTTCGTTGCGCACAGAAGACTTTCCCGGAGAAAATGATCGATTTGTTATCGATCTTAGTTATTTTGCGCTATTTACATCTGATCAGCGACAAAAGCTATTTTAGTCGAAATAAACAAAAGTCCCTTCTTCCAGATGGTTATATTTTGCTCCTCTGGATGGAACCAACCTTGCGTAAGTTGAAATATGAGCCAGTGCAGATCTTTCGACTGTGGGATTAACATGTATCCCATCTGGAGAGTTTTTCTAAAATCCAGTCCTACCTTACTGATCACTTGGATTTCGATCAAAAGAATGCTCAATGCCAATTAGTCTGGGAAACAATGTTTAAGCCGTATAAAGGCAACAACTAAGATTGGTTATCATGCCATCAGAAGTGAAGTTTGTCTACTCTACTCAGTAGAGAGGGTAGTGTTAACCGGACTGAATAATCCTCGTCTATTGATCCATCTTTCATCAAACAAGTCCGACGTCCAACCCAAAGCTTTCGTAATTACAACATTGGCAGGGTTCATATAAAAATGCCATGGTCAATTCAATGGATTCATTTGAGATGGCATCAGAACTGACTGTTTGGGAGTATTGTTACTAAATCCTCTCTGGTAGTCGCGAAGAAAGTGACTTCTGTCTGCAAGCTTCCACGTCCAACAAGGGTAAAAGCAACGTTGAAAACATTAGGAGAAAGTTAAACTTTTGATCTGGATAAAAAGAATGAAAGAAATATGGATAAAATCTCACAGGCACTCTCCAAGAAGTTTTCAGCGTACCAAGAAAACCTAATAACCAAATCTGTAAGATTTCTTATTTGTCTGGAAAATGTGGACGAGTAAATGTTTGAAAGTTGAAAGCTACCACCAGCTGATCACATAACCACCCGACCGAAACGTATTTGAACATCAAATCGTATTAAAGTGAAACTTATGTGGGTGAACACCTGGGTTAAACTCAAAAAAGAAACCAGTAAAATGCCGAACAGACGAAAATTGGAAGAAACGGATGGTTTTTCAAAGTTTGAAGTGGACGGACCATCAGTGAAGGAATAATTTTCCAAGCTAATTAGTGAAGATTTGTGGAGGATTCAGACTGATTCATAGGCGTTTGGAAATGTCACAAAATTATCACTATTTGTAACGAATAAAGATGAGATAAACGGTCACGTATCGAGGATCTATTTTTGATGCAAAAGTGAGGCACTCTTGGTTTACCTTTTACCTTCTCTTTTCAAAACAGGTTTCCCTAACAAGAGATGCGGAATCGAGAGCGAAAACAGGACCACTGACTCCACTGTCAAAAAGAATGCTTTGAGAAACATTCGTCTTTATATACCTTTTCCACAAAAATACCAACAATACTGCGAATCGGTTTTATCAAAAATAAACCCGCAACAAAAAATAGGTTGGTGAAGCAAGTAATCCTTTTAACCTCTGCGAATAAATGTTTGTGGCTAAGGTATCTGCAGCAGCGTTCAATATTCCAAAACTAAAGCACCTCCAATACGGCAACTCTTCCGAATCAAAACACGCACTAGACCTGGCGAGGCCGTGAGAAAAGGTCCTGTACGCAGTGGCTGTAAAATGACTATCCACAGCTCAGCATTAGAAGGTGAAATTTAATTTACTTTGAATTTTTATATTTATTTGTTATTCTCATTACGTCTAATCAAATTTAATTAAATTTATTTGACTCGAATGCACTTCGCTTCTGCCCGGGCGGCGAATGTGACACTCAACTGCAAACTATATGTTTAAAAAGTTGATCCCGGCGATCCATTTTTCCAGGGATAAACACATCGAAATTAACAAGATCCTGCATCTAGACGAGATGATTGCTTTGCGTCAGTTCGTCGAACTGGCACAAACGGGAAGTAGGTTAGAAAGATCGAAATTTATCACTCAGTTCCTAGGAAGCAGTGTTATGGTTAATTATTTTTCGCATGATTACGGTATTTCACTGAAGGCATTGGCGCGTCATACAAGAACCGTACGGTAAAAACAGTGCCGGTACACATAGTTTTGTTGACAGGATGCACGCGTCAACTCGGTGTTGTCATGCGACATAGAGTTTTTTTACTTCCAGTTTGCACATCTCGTGATGTTTGGCGCAACACGTTGGGTGGGAACACCAAACTTTCCTAATCTATTTGAATCCCACACGCGTATGGTTTGATGTGCGCGATTCAGTATTCAGCTGATACGGAAATTCCAACTAAATCTATGTGCCATGAAAGGCTGAAGAAAGGACAGGCGTCAAGTTTATGATTTAAATTTGGCGAACGGTTGTTCATCTGAGCAGAATTCCGCCAGCTCCTACTCAAACACTTGGGATAGATTAATTTAACCCAGACCATCTACTGCTAATAAGCACAGCCCTCATTCATAATCAACACTGTGTCACTAGGTACTGACTAACAGTGCAAAAACGGCGATCTTGTTTTTGAAATGACATTCGCGTTCCGGTGTACTTCTGCATCAGTGGCTTAAGCTTCACATCACCCTCAAATCAGCTTTTTGAGATCTGCCCACGTCGACCGAGATGTCAACAGTTTGGTCTTGTACAATAGTTATTCGTATATTTTCTTCTCCTCCACAAACAATGTTTCAGGGACATCTGAATGCTCCTTCAGTATGAGGTTTTCCACTGAAATGAGTAGAAAAAATCAACCCATTTCAGAACCTTGCGAACTGGGTCGAATTCCTGTCAGTGTATCCACCGATGTTTGTTTGCACGAGACGAGCAATCAAGTTCGATTCAGATTACTGGTCTGGACAATTTCTGAACTAATTGGATAAGACAAAAACAAAGCTGACTAAAATTTGGACGAGGAAACACTTGAAATGGAATGGTATTCTGATGCTGCTAGTGATATTTGTCTTGTTTGGTATCAGATAACCTTTCGTTCACCATGTAAGTACAATCATATCTGTGAAATTGGACGAGGAAACACTTGTGTGGAAATGGTATTCTGATGCTGCTAGTGATATTTGTCTTGTTTGGTATCAGATAACCTTTCGTTCACCATGTAAGTACAATCATGCTATATCTGTGAAACCGGCTTGTAGTGTATCAGACATTCCAATGAGTTCAGTTTTTTTATGCATGATTATTTTCTGGGAAGTTCAGAGAAAGCATTTTGGGTAAACATAAACGGGACTTCTGGAACAAAAGGCCTTGCTCCTACTTTCATGATCCTGAGATTTTGAAGGCGAATTCTGTCCCTTGGGAACCATGCTTCAGACTTCTCCAGCGACGTAAAATTATGTGATCACGTGAACAATACCGATAAAAAAAATTAACTGAAATTGTAGAAGCATGGGATATGCTCGGATAGAGGCCGACAAATTAAATGAACAATTAGCCCAATCGACGCACTGACCTAGAAACCCCAGTATCTATCGTCCTTTGTATATTCGTACAAACACCTACGATTGGCCGTCTCACAAACAGAGTCAACTGAATCTGAAAACTGTCTTCATAAAGTAATTCAAAAATCTTTTTTTTTGTTTTCAAGGAGACATTTTTTACGAAATTTATCATTCTGTGTGAACTTTGAAAATATTAACTCGTTCCAAAAGCCAAACGATAACCTCTCCGACATACCACTGACTCTCAATAGCTTGAAGGAATTATAACCTACTGTTGCTAAGTCCAAATTTACAGTTGTCATTCTGGTTTTTGTCTTTGTGTCTTATATTGTTCCTAAAAGTCGTTCCGACTTCACCGTTCTCAAGGTAACCTGCACCTTGTATTAGTGACTCCGGTGAAAAAAATATCGGAGGGCACATTGTAGTCCGGGTTTAACCTCTACTTTAATTGGAAACGTCGCAAGATGCTGCAAGTGTCGCAGCCGCTGGCCGCGTTGTCACTCTGGTTCAGTCGTAATCCTGTTTGTTGGCCTTCATACCATCCAATTATGTCTCGTTATTTTTTTTCTGGCGGACGCATTGACAGACGACCATGTTCCAGATGAGGCCGCAGGGATCTAGTGTTGTCGTGTCTCGAGTGCTAAACACCAAGTTTACAAGAAAATCTGCCGAAATTTTTGTGCCAAAATAGATTTTGCTTGCAACTTTGAGAATTTGGATCAAAAGAATATAGTAAAAGTAGATTGAATTTGAAAACTTACAATCATTTTGTTGCTGCAGACAACGTTTAGAGTTTGCTAGCTTTGGATGCGATCGGGATTAGAACAGCATATCACAGACATGAGTCCGCTGATGGAGTGCAGTTGTAAACGCTTCTTGGGAATAACTAAGTGAAACAGCAATCATGGGGTGAAACAAACATGTTTATCTGGCTCTTAAAAAATGATGGAGATTAAACGATGGGAAGCAATGTTGTTGATTTTTTGCTAATTCATCAAATGGGAACAAATTTACCTATCCATTTGCTTGGTGTACGTTATTTCTAGTGTAGCAATATCTGAACGTATAGTGAATGGTCACACAAGAGGAAAGTTCTGTTCAGATTGAAACCCTTCAGTGCTATCGTCCAGGATTAATTTATTCATCCTTCATTCATTATTCATTAATTAATTAATTCACTCGCAAAAACGTCGACTGGAGAGATGGGCCGAACACTTCGAAGAGCAGTTCAGCTGGTCTCATCCTTCGAAGGTTGACTGAACACAGAGAGAGGCAGATCCGTGAAAACCAAGCTGGGTTCCGTCCTGCAAGAAGTTGCGTCAATCATATCTTCACCCTCCGACAGATTCTGGAACAGCGACACTGCTTCCAGAAACCAACAATGGTTGTTTTTCTTGATCTGAAAGCCACCTTTGACTCTGTGGACCTCCAAGCACTGTGGCAGTATCTGTGGAGCAAAGGTGTCCCTCGTAAATTCTTGACCCTCATTAAGGCGCTGTACGCCAACTCCCGCGGCCGTGTAAAGGTCTACAGGAAGCGCTCACCCGAGTTCACCACATCCAGTGGTGTTCAACAGGGCTGTCCTCTTTCACCTTTCCTCTTCCACTTCGTCATTGATACGATCATGGAAGACTCACTACCAGCCCCTACTGCCTGTGGCGTCGAAGTGCTCCCTTGGCCTCCGCTCACAGATATCGAGTACGCAGACGACATAGCTTTTATGGGATCTGACCCCGTGGTAATGCAAACAATATTAAACAATCTAAATAATTCTGCCTCACGATTTGGCATGCACTTCACCTCTGCAAAGTTTAAAGTGCTACTGCAAGACTGGGTGGGCTCGAATCCTAGCTTCATGCTTGCGGATGAACCGATTGAGATGGTAGACAAATTTGTTTACCTGGGCAGTTATATCAGTCCCGGTGGTCTCGCGAAATGTGAAATTTCCATCCGGATTGGGAAGGCTAGAGCGGCGTTTGCGAACCAACGTCACCTGTGGCGTAGGCGTGACATCAGCCTCTCTGTCAAGGGTCGAGTTTATAATGCTGCGGTGCGCTCCATATTACTATATGGATCAGAAACCTGGCCGCTGCGCGCCGAGGACGTCAAAAGACTTTCAGTGTCTGACCAT
>NW_008751963.1:159354-179058 GCF_000715545.1 Opisthorchis viverrini
TATGCCAGTCGACCGACTTCCCTGAAGGACTCTTTTCGCCCAACCATGTGAAGGGTGGAAAAGAGCCAGAGGCGGTCAAACAATGACTTGGCAGCGAAGTATGAAAGCCATTACCAGCAAACTCAGCTGCGCTGGTCGCTGCCGTCTTCCTGGATGGGGACCCCGAGACGGGCCACATCAATGGCTAGAGACATTATCAGACATGGCCCAGTCGCGCCCTCAATGACGCTCGTGCATCCAAGCATTTGCCTTCAATGCATAGCTCCTTTTCCAACCCCCCCCCACTTGACAGCCCACTGATAGTGCTAGTTTATACACAAATTTATCAGCTCCCGCCCGCAATGCGCAGCTACCTTTCCCTCCCCCCAAATCATCGGTGAACAAGACTGCAGCAGCTACAACCACTGTACAACGAGTACGCGGTTATTAAAGCTGACAATGATGGTGATGATGATCATTCAGGATGTTTAATGCAACGTAGTGTGAGTGGTAATCTAAATACCAGCCAAACTTTTTCATACTTCAAACTATTCATACTTCATACCTTAAAATAACAATTATTTGAAGGAAGGAGTCCAAATGACACTTTTCAAAATCAGCCTCGGCATGTTAAAAAGTTCTAGTGCGTTTTGAAGGAATTCTTCTCTGTGCAGATCACGAAGCCTTTTATCAAACCTTCTGCCGAAAGTCTCCAAACCAAACTAAATTTTGGCGAGTGGTCTTTAATAGTAGTACGAAATTTCGAGGAAAATTTAGTTTAGGTATGGTCGTCAAGCGTTTCTGTGAGCAGCAAGATCTTTTAGATCAACACAAGAAGGTATAATGCAGGGGGTTTACAAACTGTTAAGTCTATTTTTAAACGCACTTACTGTTGATAGCTTGCCATATGGATGCACATTTTCTCAAGCCGAAAACAAACCCAGATTGTTTGATGCCATATCGACTTTGAGTTTAACCGTTTATATTAGAGCCGTGTATTAAACGCCTGTTCACTTGTTAGTTGTTGTGCTGTCAACAAATTAAATATTTTCGTAATTTTTCCAAATTACTCAGTCCATTAGTGAAGTCAAGGTCAGCCAATGAAAACCACACCAAAACCAGTCTAATGCAGTATTTTCGGTGTCCTGTGAGTATATGCCAAAAGAAAAAAAGAACAGATTGAAAGATGGTAGGCTCAATACAGCGTCAGTTGTTTAATACGGACTTAATCTGAGAATTCCAGGCTGACTGTCGAGGGATCCCCGTTTACAGCGCCTATCATATCATTCAAAATCACTACCCTGTAAAGTCACTACCTAGCGTTTCGGGAAGACAGAAGGAATCCTCGACCGTGTACCACCGTTGGTAACAAAGAAGCCAATCGGTTTCTTTGCTAACCTGATTGTGGAAAGTAAAGTGAAGCTTGGGGTTTTTAGCACCGGAGGTCCGTGGTCGAGGATGGTTAACACTTGTCTGCTTTATTAAACTATTGCGGGACTCGAAACTGTTCTGAACGCGGTCGAATTCGAACAAAATTAACTACAGGATCATATCAGTTATGGCGATCCCGGTGCTCATCTCGGCTTCAATTAGGACGACGACCTTCAAGAACTCCGTCGTGTATCTTCCGGTGTTCAGCAGATGCTCACACACTATATTTGACAATCCAGTCAAGAGATTTGAACAAAGCAACGTGGTCACGTTACGTCATGAATTTACGTGAGATTATTTTGTTGACACTTGTGAACTGACACCTGAGCTTACTTTGAATTCGGTTTCTTGTGACCTTGTAACCGTGTTAGCTTAAGGAAGAAAATTTCCGAGAGTTTTTGTTTGTCAATGCGTCTGGATGATTCTTTCATCTGTTTTAGAGTCAAACTAGAGCGATTATTTTGTTGTCAATCAAGATGAGATATCTGGCATTCGGGTCGTTCATTTGGTTCCATTTGAGTGAAAACCCGCCCTGAATGTTCCCCGTGGTTCCTCGAGGTGATTTTATTTTGACTTTCTTCAACCCTAGACCACTTTAATCCATTCGTGTTTCTTTTTGAGTTTGCCGTTGAAGTGAGCGTTTGCATTTTTGTCGGATAAATGAGTAACAATTAAAAAATCATACTCTGTGGGATACCTCAAGCAGGACAGGCGTCAAAGGACATATTTTACGAACATGTATGTTGTTTCTCCATCAGATGTACAAACTCTGTGATGGGAAACGTTACTTTCAAAAACATACCATGCTTGAACTGCCTGCCACTGGCATTTTTCTCTTTTTTCTAGGAGGGGGCAGATGGTGGTGGACAACTACTCAGAATGTGCAGGAATAGGAGAACACTTACGGTGATCCACTCACTGTCAGACTAGATGAAACGTTGCTACACTGTTCACATGTATGGAGTTGCTTAGTGATAGACAGCAGCTGATGCATGACTGATTGTAGATGTTCACGCTGGATTATTCAAGGCGACCAGATTAGTGATTTTGTTGAAAAGTTACGGGCTGCTGCTTGGTCCATACGCGTTACCAACCCTTGCTTTTCCCAATGAATTTGATCACGTTGTGGGG
The DNA here is from genome assembly GCF_000715545.1 of Opisthorchis viverrini. Lineage (NCBI taxonomy): Eukaryota > Metazoa > Platyhelminthes > Trematoda > Opisthorchiida > Opisthorchiidae > Opisthorchis > Opisthorchis viverrini. The sequence goes on from NW_008751963.1 coordinate 161,896, forward strand.
TTTTCCGCACACAGACTCCCTGAATTTTGCAACTCTCATCATGATTAGGGCAGAAGTGTAGAGTTTGACTTCACTATAAAAGCGCTGTTCGTTCTTGAGGGAATGTCTGCGTACCGGAGGATGTGAGCATGGAAAAGTCAGCTCAGCGACTAGTCTTTGAACAAGACTTCATCATCATTAGGGAAGAGGAATGGACTGTAGAATATACCATCAAAAGCGGGTTTCAGTAACCAGACATCCTCACCAACCTGGCTAACGCTACATAAATAGTTAGTACTTTCATGAAGGAAACTACTACTCGGGGACTGCGCCTACCTGATGAGCCCCAAGAAAAAAGAAACCGGTCGTGGGCTGTCGAAGAGTTTTCAGCAATCTTGTGAGTAGTTTCCTTTATGAAAATATACTGCGATATCTCGAACATCGTGCCAACTGAACCATGATGCGGCCTGTGTGCAGCACATTTAGCTGGAGGACAAATAAACGAGAGATTCAATTGAGTCTCTCGTGAAAACCAAATTGATTTGCAAATTAGTTAGTATTTCTTCCTTTGCTCCAATGCTGAAGTGAAGCCTTTCGCACAATTTTTATCCGTTTCCTGAAATTCCATCCGTCGGAGACCTTAGGTAACTTTTCCCTGCATCATTGCCGAATTGTTGAGCATTTGGCCACTTCAAGGATACACTTTTCAGTATTAATAATACTATGCGGTATTTACCTCGCCGTTTGTTATCCGCCGGCCGCATCACAGTTCTTCGACTCCATAATGCATGCGTCAGTGTCTTTTTTTCAGTTGAATGGTCAAGGTTAGAGCATATGTGCCACGAATAAACCGAAAAGCTTACAACATAGGTGAGCAATGGGGGGTACCTCAATAGGGTTTATGTGTCCTACAGTTGTGGTGACCACAGCAGGCACTGGCGTACGGCATAATCGGAGTGGATATATATATATATATATATATATATATGTATATATTTCGGCTTATTTCATATTGGTCTTGTTGCACAGCGTTATTGTTAAATGCGTGTCGTCAGATTTGATTACGTATGCATAAACGTACAAGTATATATGGGCATATATATACGCATTTATGTTTACCGTTATATACATATATGCACACATATACACATATACATATATACGTATATAAATATATACAAATATAGGCCTATATGTAGGCTTATAGGGGTGTATATGTGTATAAATATTCATGAGTATGCATTTACGTATACGTATGCATTTATATGCCTATACACCATATGCATGCATGTACATCGCACTCGAATTTACATTGTGCTATAAGCATTGTTTTCTTTTGAGAATACAAACATATAATTACCTAAGCGACACATCAGTCACGATGTGATATGAGATAAGATGGCAGAACGGAAATTGTCTAATGAAAACTATTCAATCCAGGAGCGAATAATCAAAAAATCCAGATACACATACTGTCTAGTTACGATTTTGCGTCTAAATTTCTCCATGGCTGATGGATAGTCAAGAAAGCGCACTTACCAACAATGTCTCTAGAGCAGCGGAAATCTCTTGTGATATGAGCCTTAGGGTTAGTCAAACAAAAAGAGTTCAAAGCCGAGTGAGTGTGCTGCAACATGCCATCTTTTTGCATTATTCTGAGAAATTTATGGGTAGATGCTCTTCACCTATCGTCACAAAAATCCCAAGGACATCCAGAAATGGCTAGACACAAAGTTGTCTAACTGGTTTTAACTTCAGCTTATGAGAATGTAGTTTAGTATTAAAAGTCTAATTTATGGAAACAAGTGGCTTCCACATCCACGAGAAACTCGAATTATATCGTGCATCTCAGTGTGATAAACGTAAACAACCCGCACTCAGTGGCCACCAAACGGTTAGTATGTATTTATGAGCACAGCAAATTGCTCAGTAGGGATACTTGATAATTCTGAATGTGTCCTACGTCGAACGGAACAGTTTCCGTAGTAGACCGTCTGACTGGATGAAGAAATATACATCTGACAAACAGGTACACTAGAAGGTGGTGCTTTCGACGAATCAAAGTTTTAGAAGCTTATTAGATATCACGAAAAACTATTTCGTAATCCCAATATTTGGTATCGCCTCCAATCAGTACCGTCTACAAAGCACATTGTTAGTGGTTGGTGAGGTCGTGTGGTAGTCTGACCAACATAATCCGAAATTTCGAAACACGTTACGGTGTGACAAGTCAACACAATTACTGGTCAAGCATTTCTCAGAGTCACAACAGCTGGTTTTGTCCAAGCCAGTGTTATGCTGTTATGTTATCAGAAAAGCTCCCAACAACATATATGTACATATATAGGAATAAGAGAACATTTAGTCGTCCTGCTCACCCCGGACTTATACCGCGTGTTCTGGGCTGGTCTCGGTCCTCGGAATGACCGTCACCTTAATGGAAACCTGCATAAAATAAACTGTTCCACTAAGCCTCATGTGTCCTGAGCGTCCTATATCCGGTGTAAACCGAAGAGAACCAGGATGGGGTGGTTCTTAAGCGATTGGCATCCCCGGCTTATGGTCAACTGGAATGTCGACTTGACGACAGGGGCTGTAGTTCATTTTATGAGGACATTTAAGTGACTTATTGCCATTGTTTCCATAAGGGATTTATGGACCTTGTCAGAAGCAAATGATGAAACTAGCTAGCTGGCTCGTACGCACTGACGTGCACTGCCGGTCTGACACTTTCTGACCTAACCCAATCTCTTCAGTTCAACCCAGAAGCGCATTGGTGAAAAAAATATGCTGGTCTCATGGTTGGACCCGATCTAGTTTACCCACAATGTTCATCGCAGAGAACAAAGTGCTTGAAATGGATTCAGTATATTTCATGCAGAACCATCCATGAGTTAGCAGTCAAAACAAACGTAAAGCTCGGCAAGCGAAATCAAGAATATTGGGTGGCCACCCTCTTTCAAGGTTCTATGGTACAGCGTAGATTCATATACTCCAGGAGGCCAACTGAACGCTTTGTTCAAGAAATTATTTTATCGCTGCTGCTGCTGGCTTATACATGTTACTACCGCAAATTGACCAGAGAGACCACAGATCACGTTTCCCGCGACGACATGTCTTGGGGATCCGTTTATTTTCATCGGTATGTCTATGTGATATTCTAACTGGATAAGCCAAAAAAAACGAAAAAAATAGTTTAAGCCTAGAGGAAAAACGGAGATTCGACACGGCGACAATATGTTCTGCAGATAGAAGAAAAGTCAACTTAAACAGTGAGGAAGCGGCAGCTAGTCCCAACATATTCGGGGTTACTCTTCTTGAGCACAACTAACAGTTGTTCCAACACCAGTTTATCACGGAATTTCGTACATTCATATACCCTGTTAATTACGTGACGTCATTCATTACTCTTCCGCTGACTGCTCAAGTTTCAAGACTGAACTTTTCTATTTTATACAAAGTCGACTCTACATCAACCGTTTTTCTATAGACGATTTGTTCATATTTATTTCTTAGCTTGTTGTTGAAAATTTGTCACACTTTGAAATGAACAACATTTTTCCCGTTTAATTTGTCCGATAGCACACTCTCCTTCGTGTGCCATCCTGATTCAATCTAGCCGTAAACGTTTCTTCGATTCTCCTCACGATTTACTGTTAATTTCTTAATTTCTTAATTTCTTAAGGAACTGCGGTTTACCTATCTATACTGTCTGTCTACGTCCAACGCAACTTATTGTTCACCGCCCAATTGTGACTACTGAACAAATGCAGGTGAAGTTCATAGAATTCAGTTTCCCCGCAATTATTACTGACCATCCGTCAGTGAATTAGACTGCACGTTACCTGTCAGATAGTACACCTAGATCTTGAGTTTGGGCTAATTAACCAATTCCTTGCTTTGAGATCACGGCCTTAGCACAGGATAATACATGCTCATTTGCCTTTCGCAGGGGATGAATGCCGTATGAACCCTGAAGCGGATCGCCGATGAAGTGGAGGATACCCGCTAGCTGGCAGCACTTGATATTGTGTTACTTTTTTTCGGTGCCCCTATTCGGACAGTTTAACTACGCAACCTCATTAAGACTGGTATTAAAAATTTGCTTTATGATGGAATCTGGACAAAACTTTTTAGACGGCGCATTGTTTTGACGTTTTAACTAATACAAAAGCCATCTTTTTTCTATTATCACTTCAGGTGAGAAGTCAGGTGTGACACAATGTCTTCTAATCATACGGTGTATTACGTGGATCTGCAAGTAAGTTTTCTCCAAAAAAGTACTCATTGATCAGCAAATAAGAATAAAAAGGATGAAAAGACGTTTTGAAGGTAGCTTGTTCAACATGTGAAAAACCTCGGAGGTTAAAAAACCTCATTGCCCCTATTCGGACAGTTTAACTACGCAACTTTATTAAGACTGATATCAAAAATTTACTTTATGATAGAATCTAGACAAAACTTTTTAGACAACGCATTGTTTTGACGTTTAAACTAATAAAAAAGTCATCTTTTTCAATTATCACTTCAGGTGAGAAGTCATGTGTGACACACTGTCTTCTGATCATACGGTATATTACGTGGACCTGCAAGCAAGTTTTTTTTCCAAAAAAGTATTCATTGATCAGCAAGTAAGAAAAAAAGGATGGAAAGACGTTTTGAAGTTGGCTTGTTCAACATGTGAAAAACATCGGAGGTTAAAAAGCCTCATGAAAAATATTTGAGTATACAGGGCAGGTGCGGTTTTAAGAGTTGACAGTAAATATTTCTGGGTGGTTCACTTTTAGTTATACAAACGTTTCTGGAACTATGTTTTACCAGTTATGGTTAACCACACACATCTTTTTCAATTATCACTTCAGGTGAGAAGTCATGTGTGACACACTGTCTTCTGATCATACGGTATATTACGTGGACCTGCAAGCAAGTTTTCTCCAAAAAAGTATTCATTGATCAGCAAGTAAGAAAAAAAGGATGGAAAGACGTTTTGAAGTTGGCTTGTTCAACATGTGAAAAACATCGGAGGTTAAAAAGCCTCATGAAAAATATTTGAGTATACAGGGCAGGTGCGGTTTTAAGAGTTGACAGTAAATATTTCTGGGTGGTTCACTTTTAGTTATACAAACGTTTCTGGAACTATGTTTTACCAGTTATGGTTAAAATGGCCACACACATTTTTTTCATGATTCCATTGTTGATTTTCTAGATTACCATTAAATATGGACGCTTTGTTGATTACTGGTGCGTATATATACATATTAGTACAGGGTAGATACTGAGTACGAGATATTTTGCATGGTGCAATTGGATGGAAGGTGGTATAAAGTCACCACCAACAGCTGAAGGCATTTATAGTACACTGATTGTAAAACAATACACATTTACTGAAATATTCTACGGACCGAGACTTGCTAGACGACAGCCAAGTATGGAGGTGAATCTAGTGGTGACAGACATTGATTATGGTGGCCAGCGAATTTTGGGACAGAGGATAGAGCTGAACTGATCTGCGACTAAATGAATTTCACTCTCAGTTAATACGGTTTTAAATTTTTATTACCTTGACGTATCCAAACTAAGCAGAACATTTTTCATCATGCATGTCCAGATAACTTGACCAAATGTGCACAAAAGCAAGCCAATGGTTTCTCGTGATCAAAGCTGTTTGGGCTTAAACTTCTGTTGGGTTATTCCGGGCGTACAGAGCTGATGTTCATGATAAATTAGCTTATAAACAACGACTGAAAGCCCAAAAGCATCTAGAGTTTCTTCTCAAGAAATGGGGACAAGTGGAATGCTAGCATACTAGGATCAACTTTTCAAATTTGCCAGTGGGTTGCATGATTAAACGTTCATTCAATCCACCGGAGAGTTTGGAGTTGTGCAATGTAGATTACTTGTAATCTTGATGAAACAAGAAGACGCAGTTTCAGGAAGTTTCTGGTAAGTTTCGCAAGCTTTACCGGCCGGAAGTCAACAGGCTTTCTGCTGTAGCAGTCCTAACATCAGCTGGTTGTAGTCAGCACACAGAATATTGGCATAGACATATTTTTTGAAAACCCCATGAGAACTTGTAAAATCAGGGCATCCCTACTTTCAGCTAGAAAAATTACTTGCACATTCAAGATACCCAAAATGTTTCCAGCTTAGTCCGCGTCGCTATCTCTCTGTCACGTCTCAACGAAACTCCGATTGATTGAAAGAACCAAACTACATAAACCTTTGTCTGACAGTTTGCTTTGACACTGGCGACATGTTTGCTTGTTTTGTTTGTTCACTTCACGGCGACTGAGCTTGTCAGCACAGAATTTTTTGATGGCCTGACTCCTGATAAAATAAACCACTTAGAAAACGTAACAACGGATGTCACTACCAGGGGCGGAGCAAAAACGCATAATCCTGGTAATATTCCAGTCAGTCACTCCATAAAATTGAAGAATTTCTTCTGCAAACGTGATTCCAGCTCCAGTTAAAGCTCATGAGTCCCCACGATTTTTAAAGCAACTCTGGAAAAATCTATACGGTTCAAAAACCAGATGAAGTTTGAAACGCCTAACGTTTGTGACATCGCCTTGCATACAGGTGAGTTTTGATTCGCTGAATACCTGATTAACGTAGCTGGGAGCTGCCCCCACGTCGTATAGAACAAAATCCCAGCGATGTGCCTTTCCCTCAGTTCAAACATCACTACTCATGGTACAGCTCTTGGTCGCAGAATAAACATTTATTCTACTCCCGTGAGTCTGTGAGGAACAGCAGCAAAAAGAATAAAATGAGATATATTCCAACACAATCTAGTTCTTCTGGGAAAAACAGTCAAAAGCAAAGTAGTTAGTGCATCATTTTCACCTGAATAAACAGACCTGAGTGTCAATTCAGACTGAAAGTAAACGATTGTGCTAACCGAGCACCTCTATTTAATTTTATCCGAAAAAAGCCAAGCAAGTTAATGAACAGCAACCCTGTTGTGATTACGTAGATCAGTAGACGGTAGCATGCTCACCAGTGAGATTGATCTTGGAGTTTCCAAACTTTTATAAGAAGAATCTCGTCAGTTCCAGCCAATTTTCCCAAGGACGTATTGCTTCCGCTCAGTTCCATATAAGGGCGCAAGCACTGCACGAAGACAGAAATCAACCCGGCCTAGTCAAATTAGGATGTACAGAACTACTCTTTTGCGACTGGGCCGTCACATTCCAATAAGTGAGCGATTTCTGAAGGTCTAGGTAATACGTATGGTGAAAAATGTTGTCAACACAGCATTCATGTATGAAGGTAGATTTTCGAGTGCTAATTACGCTAAGAGTAACATTTTGCTGAGTGTAAATAAAGATTACCAAGACAGAAAAAGTCAAAATCAACAGATGACGATTATGTACACCTTTCAAACCACTGAGTAACTCTAGAAGTTTTTGTTAGTGGGACAACCTAAAGATATGTTACAATACGCCAATTTGTGTTACGTACAATTCATACTATTATATATATATATATATCGGAGGCCGAAATCGGTCACAGACAATCCAATATTGTCTTTAATCCCGAATGCTGTTATCATGTGTGCAAATATTTCACGACCCATTGAACCACAAAAATTAGAAACTACGGCCGCAACAACACCGAGATACTCGTGCCGTTTCCTCGGAGAATTGCGGTGATTTCAAACAAAACCTTGGTTCCTTTCGCATAATTTAAATGTGTCGATATTTAAAAGTAGAGGACTTCAAAAATTTCAAAATTGAACTGCTCGTAGCAAAATTTACTGAAACAGTAGGACCGCAATGCACGAATTGTTAGCGTACACTGGTAAAAGTACTTGTCGGTGCTCTGGAATTGCACATGCTGAGGCACCCTGATAACTGCGTTTGCATTACCGTGTATTTTCCTGTACGACACCCACTTTGGGTGCGCTGGTCAAAAGTATTCGAAGAGTTTAGCACATGCAAAAACGAGTAATCTCAATGGCATGCTTGCTACATACGAAACCAGTAAACCCGGCATAACATGATCCACCTTAAATGTTGAAGTATTGCGCAGTTTTTCTATGGACAGCACGGCAATAAAAAGGTAATGTTATACTATCTGATACCAGAAGAATATGTATCATTACCGAAATCAGATTTCAGTTTTCATAGGTAGGTATCTTTTGGTCTAAGTTTCTTATTCTCTCATGTATCGTTTTTCACCTCTCTAACAACGCACTAATGATGCCAGCTTGATGATACTTTTTCAATCAAATTTCCAAGCTCAGCGAACAAACCAACGATCATATACGCTACCTAGCTACCAACTAACAACGCACTAATGATGCCAGCTTGATGATACTTTTTCAATCAAATTTCCAAGCTCAGCGAACAAACCAACGATCATATACGCTACCTGAGCTACCAACACTTTCCTCTATGTAGTCTTTGCCAATTTTAATGGGTTCGGAGGTTGTTGACTGTTTGGAGCCATCATTTTAGTCGAATTATAAAAATCGTCTCGTTCAGACAGCCACCAATGGGCACAGTAACAGACAGCTATCCGGATTTGACCAAGATAGTGAAATTAAAATATTCCGTTAGTTATCTTCCCAGACCGATATGTCGGCAGACTGGTCCCTTAATTAGGGCTTTGGTTTTGAGCACGGGATTAGCTGGGTAAAACTATCCTACCGTAAGTATTTCAGTGGAAGCTTGTGGACTTCCGGCCACCTATCGTTCGCTCGATGTGATTGATAAACGTGACGCCCACCATTCCGCCAGATTCTCATGGACAAAAAAAGGTAAAATTTCCATAGATCGCGATCAGTGACGGCCGAATGGCAAATGTTGCATAGCGAGAATAATTCAAAGGGCTTTGAACCATTAGGTGTTCTTGTAAAATGTATTGCAGAGCATTGCCCCACAGTATGATGGACGGTGTGCCGAAAATCAATGACATGCGTGTTTGTAAGACAACAGCATTTTACCGCTTTTCTTCTTGGGTGCATCCTGTCAAAAACCCGAAGCTTTTTTAACTGACATTTCCTCTTCTAAATGTACAAAAAGGTGGTAAATATTGTATTACTTCATAGCTATCTAGGTTCATCGGGACGGCGTATTTCACCAAACTCTGGGGGGAGGAACTAGCCTTCGACCTTTCGGTTGATAAATGGGCATCATACTTTCAAACCGCGAATGGGAGTTTTGCAGTGTCGATAACAAAAATAACTGACAGCGCTATTCATATTCGGTCACGTACCTAAAGTCAACCCATCTCAATTTGGCTAGTTCTTTCAGTATCAACTTTTCAAACAACAACAAAGCTATCCGGTTTTGTAGAATTTATAGAATTGGCATCCGCATCATTCTCGTCAGTGTTTGCACCTATTTGTCGAGCACAATCAACAGAATAATTGTGTTTTAAGAGCACCGCTTAAACGATTGGTGGGCGGATGGAAAATACACTGAGCACACTAGTTCACCGTATTTTCGAGACTTCCGACAAACAAACCTCACTAGACTGCTCAACAATACAGCCAGCCTAATTGGATGATTCAAAAACTGGTCTTCTCATGTGTGCATTCATTAAACGGGGAATAAATTTCCCCACTGATTAAGCATTTCTCTTGTTTTGTTTTACATACTTAAACGTGTCTAATTGCTTGATTCTCTAGTTTATGGTAATCTTTTGGTTGTAACCTTATTTTAGTGCCTTGCTGCCACCCATAGAAAGCACGAGGGTTGAGATGTGTCCGGATCGTCGGAGTCTAAAAGGCAACGGTCGAGGTGCAGGCGTTGGGTTCGAATCACGAACCTTCCAAACAGTAAGTTTCACACTTAACTAATGAGTTATTTTGAGCTCCTTTTAAACGAGTTCGTCTGTACATTTACTTTGATTGGTCCAAAGAATAAGTGTAGCCTCGTCATAGAGGAAAATCTTGTGCGATACTTTGTCAAGAACTGTTGGTTGATTACAAATGATGTATCCCACTAGTGTTACATTCATTTAGAAAGACAAGTACCATTCCCTAGCGCATTTACTCTGACCTCCTCAACGACAAAACTTCACTACTTTTTCTTTTCGGTGTTTTTGGTGCGACCTGGATAGGGTCCTATCGACCCCTCGTACAGTTAGCTGAAGATCTTTCAAGAAATGGATGTCTATTGATATCAGTTGACCAGTGAGTTTCAAGCGTGTGTCACGCTACCTGACTGGGAAGTCCTGACTGGCAGGTCGATCGATCGTCACAACCAGGACAGTTACTGGTTCGTCGTTCGAGGAGTCGGGCACACCAATCACATCGCACAAGTGTTTGCCTGTTCAGAGGTGAAATTTTAAATGCGTCCAAAGTGCGTTTGGTGGAGTATTGGTTGCACACCAGACTCGCATATCAGATGTCCAGGGTTCAAACCCAGGCACAGCCGTTGTATATGCACTGCTGATGAGCTCTAATAAGGGCGAAACTCGGTTCCAGTGCTTCCTTTTGGTGTGGACACAACGGAATAATTACGCCAGAACAGGAGGACGAGCGTTCAAACGAGAGTGGTGTGATTATGAACAAAACGCCTATCCCGCAAAACCTGAAGACTGTAATATCAGTTGTGTTCTTTTGTTTTGATTATCTGACTGGGTGCTTGCAAACTCGCATCCGGTGGTGATAGTTCGTGTATCTTGTTTTGCCACAATACTAACGTCTACCGCCTAACTGCAGGGTTTTCATGTGGAAGTCGTCTGACAAAACGCACAATGGTTAAAAGCTAGGCATTTATAACTTACCCCGTTCGTTGATTATTCCGTTTGAGTAAATTGACTCCACCATCTGGGGGATTTTGGTAACCAGCCGATGAAGAGGGGGCGAGATGGTTCAATTGGTTAGAGCGCGAATGTACTTACCGAAGGGTTCGTGGTTCGAACCTAACCTCTGCCTCTCGACTTCCCCTGTCTAGATTTGGGTAACCTGGCAGCATCCCCGCCCCCGTGCTTTCTTCGGGTGGCGTGATAGCTAGGCACCGGAAGGGTGTTGCAGCTGAATGATGAACCGATGAAGAACCTACCCTTATCCCGCTTCTAGTCTTATCATACGTGCTATAGTATCACTCTACTGAAGCTTAGTACCAGCATTCTCAAAATAAATACCTCCCCAGCTAAAATTGTTCACTTTTGAATGTTTACTGAGCATATGTCCAACAATGAATAAACGTACTTTGATGTTCCTGCTCGAAACAAACTCTGCAATAGTAAATGTTTCATTTTCAAGCATAATACTGCAGATGCTAGAATATGTTGTCCTGGACGTCTGGGCATTTCGGGGTTCATTGCACAATATCATTATAAACGGTGAATTGCCATCGTCTGGTTAGATACGAACCCTTGAAATGGCAACATACCTTATTTTGTAGAATTTTTCATTTGAATAAAAACTTAGTTCGTATACGTTCCAAGAATACGTTCCATGGAGCCTCAAATATTGTTGTGCAATGTATAAAATGGCTCCTACAAGCTGCAAACAGGTCTTTGAGCAACAGGCCATCAAATGGGTAATTTCTTTCCAAATGATTTAATAGCCCGAAAGTGCAAATATCAGGTGGTTTGAATATGATATGGATCTTAATAAAGCACCATAAATTTCTAGAACACCGCCAAATCTCCCTTTTCAGATTCTAGTCACTTTATTAACTTACTTTAACAGTATTCTGCTTCACTCAAAGGGCAACTCACTGTCGTCCTGAATCTATTAAATTTTTTATAAAGATCGCCCATTATGTAAGTAGACTAACTAAACAAGTTTTATCTGCAGAACCAACCAAGAGCTTGGTCCGATAAAAATGGCGCCTTGGAAGCTTTTTTACAGAAGACTTAAAGCGAACACTTACCACTTCTGTTATCATGAGATCAAAAATAAGAATCTGGAAGAATCTGGAATCTTTAAGAGTTGGTAAACTGCCATTTGGTGTTGCCTAAAACGGAAGTAGTACAACTTGGCTACAAGGCCTCTGAAAACACGGTAAGCTGAGGGATTATTTTTTGCTTATTGGCTTACCGTTTACCTGTTGTGGACACTAAAAATTTGGCTTATTGTTTTGTACATAGATATGGCGGTGATTCAACCATGGCCCGTTAGCTTGTAACCTCGCTTCACAAGACAATTTGAAAAGTTGTCTTTTTAGGAATTGTAAGTCGCGCTGGCCGGCGCTGTTTCCAAGTCATCCACAAGAACGTAGAGTTTCACCTCAATGACTGAACCACAAAGATCAAATTGTTATGAATTCCCTGGGATTGCATCAATTAAACGAGAAATTCATAATGGTGAATTGGTGACTGTTTTCAAACATCTTCACGTGTTATCATTGGTTCAATACTCGGGAGTGCGCGAGCTACGGTCCGACTTGACGCGAGAGTTTGACAGGATACGTTAACAATAATAGTTGTACAATATGTTAAAGGGGAACCCGAAAGAAATCAACTCTACATCGAATTATAATTTGGTGTGTGTAAGACTTTAGGGTGCAAAGTGCAAAACGGTAAAGAAACAACGCATTTTTCATCCAGAACGTCAGTAGATAAACCGTAGTAAACAGCAGTAAATGATAGGCTGAAAATTCAATCTATTGGCAAAATTTCACGTTTTGTTTTTAGTGGCTTGAAAAAAAAACGGTGTGAATTGAAACCCGTAAGATGAAGCGCGAAACATGTAGCAACTCACTCATTATCGTCCAAATATAGGAATCCTTAAAAGAATGATCCATCACTGAGGTTTTCGACTTCTTTGCAGTACCAAGATCATTAAAAAACTTCCAGTAGTCTTGTAAATAGCGGTGGGATTACGGTATTTGATGCCAAATAAGCGAACATCAGCTAGCCAATGAGCGCAAAGTAAGTGAGCGGAAAACTTAGAATATCAGCATTGACGGCTGAGAAGGTAAGTGACTGAGAGCACAGCCTAACAAATTCAACCAGTTATTTTGGCCGCACCTGACAAACATAACCTTGACAATGCACGTGACCCTACTCAAATGTCTATAAAAAATTCCATTCCGGATCAGATTTGTCGAGAAGTCAAGTTCATCGTTTAGCATGTTTGACAGTTGTTTGAAAATTAGGTCAGCGTCAACTATTGAGACCGTGAAAAACGGAAGACTGAAGCAGTGGTCGAGTAGTTACGTGACAAAAATCTATCACAATTCAGACGGAATGTATGGAAGCTTCTTACATCTTTCTTTCTTGAAGGTTGCAGTCAACATCAACAACAAGATTAGTCCTGTTTCATAAGTATGGAAATGTGGACGCTTACTCAAACCCGCGTTAAGATCAATCCTTTCAAAATGCCTCATTTCGAGTGTATCTGTCATAGCTTTTTTTGTCTAGCTTAGATAGAAACATGTTTGGAAAGAGCCTGTGCTCGTCAGTTCATTTTATATCTGTGATTCGGCTGAACGTCTGCTAAACTCCAGATAGAGTCCACCTTTATTCAGCACAAACGAATATTCGGGACAGGTTCTGAGCATGGTCATGTGTTTTGAACTAAACTTTTGTCAAAAAATGGTGCACTTCAAACAAAACAGGAGTACCGCTTTGAGAACTAAAGAAACATTTGCGCGTACAATTGTGTGAGGTTACCAAGAACTTGGGCTTTTTCTTTTGTCCATCGATCTCCTAAATCTTGATTTCTCCGAGTTGGAATGATTTTGTAGTGCAGTTTTGGGGTTTTGCGGGACAGGTATTTTGTTCATAGCAACACCACTCTCATTTGAACGGCTGTGTTCCTGTTCTGGCGTAATTATTCTGGTGAGTCCACACCAAAGGAAAGCACTGAGCTCGAGTTTCGCTCTTATTAGAGCTCATCAGCAGTGCATATCCAATGGCCGTGCCGGGATCTGAACCCTGGACATCTGACATGCAGTGGTTAGCTGCCCTAAGAACACTATTGAACAGAACAAATTACTGATGTAGGCCAGATACTAAGTCACAAGGAGAAAGATCCAAGTAAATCTTGACTCACGTTCCACAATAGTCCCATATATTCCATTGAACCACCACACCAAGAAGAGAAGCTCTACCTTTCTGGTATTCCAAATCTTCGATGATCGTAGTATAAATCCACAGCTGTCAAAAGATTAGTCCAGTGTTTTTGTTCACGTTTAGAGTTAGTATCAGCCGATTGTAGCCAACCGGCCGTCACAACAACGAACACTCAGCAAATGTCCCAATGTCACGTTGGACCCTAGAAGCAGGCGGTTGTGATTGTATTTCAGTAAAACAAACTTTTGTACAGTAATGTGACCGATTTTGATAGGGAGGAAGAAGATGATACTGAGCATGAAAAATAGCAGTTTACGAGTGCTACAATTTAAATGTGGATAAAAATTCAAGTTAGATACGTTGACACTGCCGTTTACCACATGCTGCGGAAGTAGCATTGCTCATTGACTCCCCCACAAAGCGTGACAAATACTCGTGAGGCGACTGATTCGTCCGAGTCTACCAGCAACCCACGGATTAAAGAGAGTCATCAACCATCTCTGCAATAATGATGTCAGTTGTGTCACAGATAGGTAGTCGACTTGAGGATGCCAGAGGAGTTGAGACGAGTAACGAAAATAAAGGGGCAATTTATATTGTTTAGTTATTCATTGAAAATAGGGTCTTTGCCAGTGGGTACCTTGAAAACCCAGAACTGTCTTCAATAACGGTTAATTATTCTGGTTAGGTTTCATCCGTTCTTGTTGAGAGAGTTGTAGGTGAGCAGAGTAACATTCCAGTTAACTGGAAAATCAACAGACATTTCGCACTACTATGAAGAATTGCTTTGTTTCTTTTAGGCTTTGTTGCTACCCAGTGGTGAATATATTTAGATCAGCATATTTAGAGCAGTTTTGAGGTTTAGAAAAAGAACCAAACGGTGCAAAGCTACGGTGGGACTTATGGTGGACCAAGGCATTTACGTGGTGCGTGAGAAGAACCATCTACGCGGCTATTCGTTGGGGAAACGTAGCTGTTGCCATTCGGAAGCTTTCTCTGATGAGCCTTTTTGAGCGTTCGACGCCCACAGGTTTAAGCAATATATATGGATATTATTGGCTTGGTTAAGTTTAGTTCTAGATCACAGATAAGCTTGAAACTGGCTTGCAATTATTTCGTTATACTATCAGCTGATATCGTCGGTGCCCAGTTTGATTCGCAGAACCACCTGTCAGATAGTTAGTGGTCAAATTTATCTTTTTGAAATTAAACAGTCTGAGAATAGCGATTGCTTACTTTCAGATGCTTCGGAGAGACGGTTTTAGAAATGAAACTCTATAAATGCATGGGGTCTATGGAGGATGGCAGCTTTTTAAGAAAACAGGGAAAACATTTCAATGGAATCTTTGGTGCTGAAACAAGCGAATCTGGACTAGTGACGTAAATTACGGCTTCCATGTAGGTAGCTCAGAACAAGTATCAAATATCCGGAGCTAAAAAAAAGAGGGCAAATCTGATTGAAAGTTTGTACGTGTGTGTAGTTCTCCCACTATTGGTCTTTGTGTGCGTACCTGAGATTTTGTGTAACTAGCATGTTTACGCAGCATTTTAGTACACGTATTTATGTGTATATGTGTGGTATACATGGTGTTATTTTTTTGCCCCATATCTCAACTTCTTGTAGGTTCAGTGGAAGGTTCGGTTGACGATTTTGCTTCCTGAATAGACAATTTGTGTATAAAACCCACTACCAAACTGTCGAGTGTTCTGCAAAACGATTTACAGCCGACGGCATCTCACGTCAAACATATGCACATGAGTTTGAGTCTGACTTCCAATATCGGTTTAACGGTGGTACTGATGGGGAGGCATGCGAGTGGTATGTGGTGTTCTTGGAATTTCGCTTTGTGTCTCTTGAAAAGGGGAGATCTGTTGCGCAATTTGTGGAGTCGCTTTGTAACATTTGCTTGGATTTGAGCACTGAATGATTGGAATTAATGAATATCCAGGAAATTTCAAGGAGAAGCGTTCAGGAGAAGATGGATATCCAGTTTTTGTAAATAAGATGCGAATGAGAGTTTTGCTTCCCTGTCCAATGGACTGCTACCGGTCAGTTAGTATTTTCTAATAAGTAACTCTGCAACGAAGACCTTCTTCCTTTCACCGGTATCTCGAGAATATGCGTTCTGCTTAAGGATACTATTCATATTCTTTGTATTGAGTTACTTTTTATTCTACCTTGGGGCGAGATGGCCCAAGTGGTTAGGACGCGAATTTACTGACCGGAATGTCCGTGGTTCAAATCCGACCTCCGCCACTCGACTTCCCCTGTCTAGGCTTGGGCAACCTGGCAGTATCCCAGCCCTCGAGCTTCCTTCGGGTGGCATGGCAGCTAGGCACCGGAAGGGTGCCACAGCTGAAAGCTCACACTACCTGGTTTGTCGAAAAAAGATGATCGTTCGGATGTTACACCCTTTCGATGCCTAGCTCCCGTGCAACCCGAAAGAATTATGAGAGCTGGGATACTTCTAGGTTGCCCAGGCTTAGACACAGGAAGTCGAGAGACAGACGTCGGGTTTGAACCACTGACCTTCAGTTCAGTAGATTTGTGCTCTAACCACTGAGCCATCCTGCCTCAAGGCTTGTAAATGATTGTTTCAATCAACGACTGATCCTTTAGGATGCATTAATAGACGGGCTGCATGGCGAATAGAGCGCGGACTGTTGTCAGACTGCGTTTTGCTTCTAATATCCCATGTAAACCACGTGTGACCTCTATCGACTGCAAATTTCCAGTATTTGTGATTACAACTGTTGACCCAGCAACCAAATGCGTACGTGTGCTCTGTTATGCACGCGACTCTATGCATATTATAAAATGCTGCCAGGATTATTGTTTGTTTTTATTTCAGCTGTTCTAACCCTTATTCCTTTTGTGGCACAGTTGACCCCAGTTTTTGGAACCCGCCCCTTTAAAAATTAATGGAGACGTTCTCCATGGTGATTGGACTAGTTCCATTCGCGTCAGCTGACCATCCAAGGGGAAAAGTGTCCACAAGATCGTTTTGACCACAAACAACAGGGTTTTACTGCCGTTTTGCGATAGAAAAAGATACAGAAACTGGTTGGTTTGCCGGTCACATGAAAAAAGGAGAAAGCACCAAGTGAGTATCAACGGAGCAACGAAGCCTACAACCGGAAAATGAATAAGCGTAAGTAATTTGAATGAAGTGTACTCAAAGCTGTGGATAACAACCA
>NW_008751963.1:179099-196270 GCF_000715545.1 Opisthorchis viverrini
AGACTAAACTTTTATTGCCTTAATTTTGGCTTTTAGGAATGAAATTCAAAATTGAGGCGAGGGTATTTTTCGTCTCCATTTTTGAAGCATTCAATAAGTTGTACTTTAAGACGGGACTAAGCAACCAATCAGTCCTTGTCGAATCCGGGCGTAACGGTAATACTACTGATGGGGAGGCACGCGAGTATTATATGTTCGTGGAAATTAGCTTTGCAACTCTTGAAAAGAGGAAATCTGTTGCGGAATTTTTGGAGTCGCTTTGTGACATTTCCTTGAATTTGAGCGAGGAATGATTGGAGTTTCAACAAATATCCAGGAAATTTCAAGGAGAAGCGTTCAGGAGAAGATGGATATCCAGTTTTTGTAAATAAGATGCGAATGGAGTTTTGCTTGGATTTGAGCACTGAATGATTGGAATTAATGAATATCCAGGAAATTTCAAGGAGAAGCGTTCAGGAGAAGATGGAATCCAGTTTTTTGTAAATAAGATGCGAATGAGAGTTTTGCTTCCCTGTCCAATGGACTGCTACCGGTCAGTTAGTATTTTCTAATAAGTAACTCTGCAACGAAGACCTTCTTCCTTTCACCGGTATCTCGAGAATATGCGTTCTGCTTAAGGATACTATTCATATTCTTTGTATTGAGTTACTTTTTATTCTACCTTGGGGCGAGATGGCCCAAGTGGTTAGGACGCGAATTTACTGACCGGAATGTCCGTGGTTCAAATCCGACCTCCGCCACTCGACTTCCCCTGTCTAGGCTTGGGCAACCTGGCAGTATCCCAGCCCTCGAGCTTCCTTCGGGTGGCATGGCAGCTAGGCACCGGAAGGGTGCCACAGCTGAAAGCTCACACTACCTGGTTTGTCGAAAAAAGATGATCGTTCGGATGTTACACCCTTTCGATGCCTAGCTCCCGTGCAACCCGAAAGAATTATGAGAGCTGGGATACTTCTAGGTTGCCCAGGCTTAGACACAGGAAGTCGAGAGACAGACGTCGGGTTTGAACCACTGACCTTCAGTTCAGTAGATTTGTGCTCTAACCACTGAGCCATCCTGCCTCAAGGCTTGTAAATGATTGTTTCAATCAACGACTGATCCTTTAGGATGCATTAATAGACGGGCTGCATGGCGAATAGAGCGCGGACTGTTGTCAGACTGCGTTTTGCTTCTAATATCCCATGTAAACCACGTGTGACCTCTATCGACTGCAAATTTCCAGTATTTGTGATTACAACTGTTGACCCAGCAACCAAATGCGTACGTGTGCTCTGTTATGCACGCGACTCTATGCATATTATAAAATGCTGCCAGGATTATTGTTTGTTTTTATTTCAGCTGTTCTAACCCTTATTCCTTTTGTGGCACAGTTGACCCCAGTTTTTGGAACCCGCCCCTTTAAAAATTAATGGAGACGTTCTCCATGGTGATTGGACTAGTTCCATTCGCGTCAGCTGACCATCCAAGGGGAAAAGTGTCCACAAGATCGTTTTGACCACCAACAACAGGGTTTTACTGCCGTTTTGCGATAGAAAAAGATACAGAAACTGGTTGGTTTGCCGGTCACATGAAAAAAGGAGAAAGCACCAAGTGAGTATCAACGGAGCAACGAAGCCTACAACCGGAAAATGAATAAGCGTAAGTAATTTGAATGAAGTGTACTCAAAGCTGTGGATAACAACCAACTAATCGCAGAGCCACTGTAACTCATGAGCTCTTTTTTCCAAACCCAATGGAACTGTCATTAAGTTAATGGGTCGCAAAACTTATTATCTATGAATCAGCCTTTATTTATTGAAGATACCTTTTTCTGTAAAGAAGCATGATACTTTTCTTGTTTACTTATGTCCTGGATTGATCGATTAGTTAAAATTCAAAAAACTAATTGCACAATTATAACTCAAGTCATAATGACAATATCAATTTACGGTACAAAAGTAGCTACAGGGTGACGATGGCACACTTGATACAATAGGCCATTTTCGTCAATCTGGCAGAAGTAAACCTATTTGTGTACTCATTTTTAAACGGCTGGTTCATCTTCAATTAGTAACAGTGACTGAGTCGGCCAGCTGATTGCACTGGCTAATGTCAATTAAATGTGTTGACCAAACGACGCCACCTCAGTTGCGAAAGCGTGCTACAGGAAAAAAATTGGAGGCTCTACTAAAATGACTAATATTTTTTTGTTGTTAAGGGAGGGCAATGTCTTAAATGACGGACAAATCAACCTCTTGAAAAATTCGGTTCTGAAATGATAAGGACCATGCTACTAGCAATAATTTTGTAAT
This sequence comes from Opisthorchis viverrini, assembly GCF_000715545.1. Lineage (NCBI taxonomy): Eukaryota > Metazoa > Platyhelminthes > Trematoda > Opisthorchiida > Opisthorchiidae > Opisthorchis > Opisthorchis viverrini. Next base: position 181,388 of record NW_008751963.1, read on the forward strand.
TCCATTTCTGAATTCGTTTATTACACTGTCTTTTGCAATACAGTTCGGGGACTCTTCCAAATCTGTATGCAAACTTGACTGATTCTTCAATTTTTCTCCCACTGAAAGTGTAGGTAGCATGTATCTCATGTCAGAGTTACTGTAAATTTCTTTTCAGATGGACACCCCAGAATTTGGCCATCAACTCCACATGTCGCAGAAACCATTTCGTGCATTCAATTTTATTTAGATTGTGTACATTGATTGCGAAGTTGACGGAAACACGTCTTATTACAAAGTGGGTGGTCACGACGCAAGGAATTCTGCTATCCAGTAGTTACAAGCACGACAAATGATGGATTTTTCATTGTTGCTCAAATGTTCCCAGCTACGGCGCTAAGTGAACTACTTATCTCTGGCCCAACCTACATACACATGGCGAAAAGACGGGTCATCTGTTTATCAATCCCACGTGACAGGCAAAGAAAGGCAATAAATTTCCGATGGCTCGAAGCATTTGCAGATCACTGAGATACACAAACCTGTTGATCGATAGGACCTGTTAACGAATCAATTTTATGGTTGCATTCAAGCAAGTTTAACCATGTCACAGTTAGATGTGACATTTTTTCGGTTTGTCTGATTGTGACACAAAATCATGTCGATGGATGAGACAAGAATCAATAATTGCTTCACCCATAGTCCCTAATTTAACGGAACAATTTCCTTTGGCTACTTGGTTCGTAGGTTCGTTGCGATTACAAAAACCCGTAGCGAAGAAAACCACGTTCGAAACTTTCTTTCTGCCAGGCAATCGAGTTTATTGCTTACACTAACGAATTCCTAAATATTAGACTGTTTTTTAATAAAAACGTGTCAGTACGCATTCATAATTGCCCTTGCTTCAGTATGCGACCTCATGGTGGCGGCATAGTTTCCGTTCGAAACAAAAGAGCCCTAAGTGAGTCAATACGGTAATAAAATGGTGAAAACGACAGTCTATTTGCACACACTCGACAGGAACTCAAATGGGTAGACTGTTCGCTCATCACCGCCAGCTTCCACAATCTACATAGTCCATATGATCAAATAAAACGGCCTACTCATCTGTTCATGCCCACGTGGAAGGACATTCATCAGTGTCAAGATCACATCCTCTCGTTAATAAGTATAGTCGTGTGCAACCTAAGTCCGGCCTTTAGACCTGTTTGCACTAACACTTATCCATGAAACTTGAGTGCCACTCATTCTGTTCAGAACTATCCAATGCATGCTGTATGCAACCATAGAACTAACTACTGAAAGGCTACGGAAACGTTGTTGCGGTAACGTATTTTCAGATGGAACATCAACCTATGTAATACGCAAAGTCTCGGGACGCATTCTGCTCAACTTTATTTTGAAAGAATAGATTTAAAACAACTTGTGGGCAGTCCTATTATGATATTCGCTAATTCGCAACGTCTTAGCTCAAGGAACAACGCTCAGAACGAAATTTAAATTTATTCGTTCGTTTTGGATCACACGAAAGTTTCTCGCTCAGTAAACAGCGTGGAACTGTGGGTACTCTTTCACAGACACGGTTGTTCAAAAACCTGTCTATCTTCTCGATACACTCAAGACCTATATGAAAGTCCGATCGCGTATTTGAGGATAACCTCGAAGTTGGCACACGGTTGAAGCAAGGTTACCTTCTGGCTTCATGGCATATCTCTAGTTGGCTACTATTTTTATGGAGGCGTCTTCTAATTCCAGCAATGACGCAGCGGTACGATACATCCTTAAAAATGGTTCACAATCACATGAATTCTCCTCAAAAATGAACGTAGACTGCTCCGAGCTAGATGACACCATTTATTGAAAAGGCAATGTACAGTGAAATTGCCGGATGCTTGAATCAATTAGGGTTAATTCTCTTCCATTTTTCGGTTACTCACTACCTAGTCTTCACTGTAGTAGTGCTACTAAATACGGTTCGTCCTGTTTTTGTCTTTGCAACAAAATTCCAGAATTTAAAATGACAGTCCTTGAAAACATGACCAATTACCTTCAGTTTTCAAAGTTGTGCACAATGAAACATATTGCATGGAAGGCGCTTTCGGTAATAAACAAACGTGCACAAAGCCGATGGTAACAAAAGCGAGATTCAACCAGTAAATGTTCAATACACTGATTGTCAGAAAGTGGGAGTTCGATCAACTTCAAAATGAGAAGTTCAGGTAGACGTCATGCACCCAAGCAGCTTCCTTTCGTGCCTGACGCATGCATTTGGACTGCTGACTTCAAAATTCCCAGTTGCTATTCGTACAGAACGGGATAATGAAACACGACCGGACTATACGAACAAAAAGAAAAGTGTGACTACTCATAAGTAGCTAGAGAAAGTGTAAGGTCTGATCAGGGGGCAACTCTGAGAAATGAACCAAGTGGTCGATGAATCTTTTGATGTGGTACCACTGAAACAGAAACAGAGGAAGAACTTGGGGTCAGACACACTCTGATCAAGCTTTGCGCCACAAGGGGGAGAATGAACCTCTGAAAAATAAAATTGCACCCCTCCCTATTCGTCTCTGCGGAATCACTTCACACTGTGCGCTTGCTTGATGCAGTCCAAGTAGTGATGTAGAGTTATTTAGTTTACATTGAATGATTTGCGTCTCTGAAGATATGAGTCACAATCAACAGTACAGCAATATATTCTGCGTACTCAATGTCTGTGATCGAACGCCCCTGGCAAACTTCGATGGTTGATGCGCCATACGCATCCAGGGAGGTCTTGAGTGACATAACGGCAAGAAAATTAAAAGGGAATGGCGAAACAATACAACTTTGTCATTTATCGCCAAACATTTTGTTGGTTCCGAATGATTCGTAGCCGACACTTTGATTAGTAACATTCAAAAGTTCAGGATGGAAAACAGTTTAATCCGTGACATGTCGCCCTGAAGAAGCGATATCTCACAAAATGTTTCCTTTACCGACGAAGATCAGTGTCGCCAATTCATTCATGTTCATTGAGTTCCTCCAGGGCATGCGCTGAGAAAGGCCATTGAAGTTAGCCTTTGAATATCCAACCAACCGCTAAATGTAATGGCTTTGTGGATGAATTATCGTTCTATTTTCCCTCCAATAGTTTCTGTCTCAAATCATTCGAAAGGAATCTGGATTGATTCCCATAGCGAGAGTGTTAGTCGTTTTGCGTGCCTTCGCAAAAAAACAGTTTTACTTTTCATTTATTCTGCATCCGGCGGCTCAAGTGCATCATCCTGATTGCTGTTTGCCAGTACAACTTCTCCCCGCGATAATGAACTTTGGGGATCCCGGTGATATCCAGAGTTCATTTAATCGAATTGGATGGTCCGAAAAGCATCCATCGAATGTATGCTCAGCTCTTTTCAAGATTTTCCAAATACCTTCCAAAGCGAGCTTCGTTATAATCCTGTCTCTTAATTCTCAGTGGCACTTCAGGTAGATGAATAGGACCTGATGAACAAAGTGAACCTGTACAGATCTACTTAACCCCGGAAAGAAAACCAATAAGCGACCCAGTCTGACTGGAAGCAAGTTGATTAACCTAAGAGAAACGGCAGTTCTTTATTGATGCTCTCCTATGATGCCTGGTTTTTACACTATCCAAATAAGTACATATGACGTATTTATTACCCGCATCTTCGTTGAATGTTTGTTTGCTCATAAACAGAGTCTTGGTACACAACTGGAGACATCGCTCCGTTTTTATTCATTCGGTGAGCGGTGCCTCCGAAATCATCCGGCAAGTGCGCTTCTTCCGGTATCTGTAGTTTGACTTAGATCTTCGTATTACCTTCCACAGTATCCGTCTGTCTTGCAGACCGAATCAGTCTGAAGAGCCTCCGTCAATGCGCACCATGGATGCAGCTGGGTAGTACACATGCTGCCTGACCGAAAAAATGCTATTAGCCACATCCAGCCGAGTTTTTCTTAATTAAGCTAGACAACCGTTTTATGGAAAAGCGATTGTTTATCGAAATACAGTCCGACAGAGGGCTTTCAGCCTTGGGGTTGGATGCGACTCCCAAGACACAAATGCCACAAGTTATTACCTGGAGATTCCAGACACACGGTCGGTGAGATGTACACCATACAAACTCTTCGCAAGCAGTTAAATGTACTCGACCAAAGTGGAAAACTGTCTGCGTGTTTTGGCGATGAAAAATTCATCAAATTACAGTAAATTAGATGAAGAATAAATGGACCAAACTGGTCTAGCAGAATAATGAGGGTTGCAGACAGTCGTCAATTAACAGGCAAGAGCAAACAATAAATCTCGGCTTCGCGAACCTTAAGCAATCGACACAGTGTCTGATGAGCATGGCGTTTTTTAAACCTCACTACTGTCCCTGATTCAAAAGACTAGTCCTTAAAGCGGTGGAAAGTCTGGCATTACTGTGGGACCTTGCCTGACTCACTATTCGCTTCTGCCTGTCTACGGGAGGAGCGGCCTTGCTTGAGGATACAGAAAAAAAGGTACAGAGATCTCAATCTCGATGCTGCTACACACAATAGTCGCTCTTGAGGCCTCATGAGGATCGTGATACGTTTCAATTGCACTCTGACCCTATTGGTCAATTCATTGTCGATTACGTCCAACTACCGAGCAACTGTAGTGTTTTCACGGCCCCTCTAGGTCATAATTTCCTCAAAGCTTTCAACAATATAAGCTTTCTTGCTGCCTGGATGACACGCTTTGGTGTCGTCTGCCTATTGTTTTGATTTTTGTGGTAGGGACTTGCTCTTCTTTGCCTCGTCGATGCCCTCTAATCATACCGGCACGGCTCAAACCTGTTAATAGCACTACAGCCGGCACGGCTCAAACCTGTTAATGGAATAGCACTACAGTCCAACGACCAAGCCGATGTAGAAATCTCCCGTTGGGATGGAGTAAAGGCTCTGTTACTTGAGCAAAACAGAGACCGCTGGGGTTTTCAGAGCTGGGTAACTCTCATAATAGTGGAAAACTTCAGTTCTACGATGACAGGTTTACATATGCTATAAGCGACAGACTATGTAGAGATACGCTTTACTCCTGTAAAATACAAGGGACAGGGAGGGAGTAATAGCGGCTAAGGGCACCATGTTTCGATGGCCAGAGGACTGTCAACGATGTGCACACTTCCATGGTGGACTGAATCGAGAGAAGATTAGTAAGAGAGGCCGCCACCATACACCTAAAAGTAGTAGCTTGGAGCATGGAGAATTTGGAATTTACGGAGAGTAAAATAGCTAGTGCGCCTTGAAAGGAAGACCAATTTTCCTTGAGCCACGCGATACAAACACTTTGAAACTCCATTTAGAGGTTTGATGACGGGTGGCTTTTGCCAAGTTGGGGTGCGGAAATTATGTGGAAGAAGATAAATCGCCACTCAAAGAGCCAGCCAACAAGTAATTACGTGATGTGGTTGCTAGGAGTGAAGGACGAGCGACGCTGCATTCTAAGTGAGAGTTAATCACACTGATATTCAGCCGCTCGTGACCAAGGGGTTAGATGTTTGACCACTGACCAAAAGTTCGCACGTTTGAAACTCTTTAGGTTTCGTGAGGTGCGAGCTGCTGGTGAGTGCCAACAAAGATGAAATAGCTATACAGGGCTTATCGGCTTATCGGAATAGACAAGCTTCACTTACATAACAAAGCCCCAATTAAAATCCGGTTGTATTAGCCCAGAAAGGGCGAAAGATGGAAGTACAGTTTACTCCAGCAACATTACAACAAACAGTTGTTCAATTTCAGACACCGTCAGCAGAAAAGCCGCAACAGAATTGGCGGGAACAAGCTTCGACGGAACGGTTTTCTTGTCAGAATTATTTGCAGATTGTGAAAATTCTGTCGATTGATAAACCTATTCTCCTGGCTTAGCCCTTTCCCCTTTCTATTGTCACGGAAACGCGTGGTTTGTTTTCAAGCGCACCATTTATTGAGTTAACATGACCGCTGCCTCATTATGTGTGCATGCTTCTGAGTGAGACTGTAAACTCCACTACGTTTATGCACTCCTCACGAGTTGTTTCCTCGCCTATCAATGATAGTGCTTTAGTCGAAACAAGGCCTCCAAAATAATACAGTGATATTTCCACCAAAACAAATTCCGTAAATTTAGTATTCTTCATCCGTAGAAATCGTTGGTAAGAACGCTCAGTTAAATTGTATATCGATAAGGCAGTAAAAGACTGTATTTTTTACGGGTAGCGTGTGCTGATAAAGATCTGGCAGTCCAACACCAATTTAGGAAAGCTGTTCCAGCAGGACTTTTCTGATAGTTCTTGTAATATGGGTTGAATTTTCTTTTCAAAAGATTTCGGTTATATCGGTAGATATTTTACTCCCTCAAAAAAAATTCAGGTGCTATGATATACCCACTGACGCATTGTAATAGACCAAACTTCGAGAAAACGTTCAATCTTTCATTCAGCTTTCGAAGTATGAGCAACAGAGTCGTATATCATAGCTTGAGAATGGCAAAGTTGGCACTAATTAAACGTTTGTCATTAACTAAAGTAATTGTTTCATAGTTTTTAGCTTAGTTCTTTTTTATGGAGCTTGAGGCACTTCATTAATGAATATGGCTACGGAGTACTGAAGACATTTTTCATTGGTGAAACGCGATTGCTAGTGCTGGCTAATTCCGATATCTGCCTGACCCTCCTCTCCAGATGATGTGGAATATCCTAATCAAAATGGCCTTGAAATGTCCATCAGGGCATAGGTGTTTGTCACATAATGATGTGTTACATAATTCACATCACCTCAGAGACCCCTTCCTCGGGGTATTTCTTGGACTATTATCGTAAAATAACAAGATCACATGCTCTAAGACATGAATCCTCTACATCGTGAACAGAACCGTCCACAACAATTCCTCCAAGAGCACATGGTTACTGAATTTTGGGTCTCCATCTCTCTTGTGGACCAAGCTACTCGGTCCGGTACTGGAGTTCTCTGATGTCAGAAGGGATATGTGTGTAATCATGACTCGCACCCTAGTCAAACTTCACTTCTTGTGGCCAATAAACGAGGGTTGTTATTGAGCTCTTCGTCTCACATGTTTTGCTGTGAGAGGCTAATGCCATTTATTCTTCAAAGTGCAATATCTGCCTTGGTGTAAATAGAAGGGAACGATTGAACAAGGTTTGCTGACAACTTGTAATATTTTTCCTTTATTTCGGGCTCATCTGGTAGATATATTCGCCTAATTTCAATCAATGTTTGACAGAGAGAGGTGTTATAATTTTTTAAAGGTTCCAAGTGTATAGTTAAGACAGCAAAATCCTATTTATCTCATTTAAGGCAGCCATATTTCATTTTAAGAATTTCGACGTCGAAGTTGATTCCATTCTATTCGGACCGGAAGTGTTCTTAGAGGTGTTTCAGTGGAATATATAAATCATGTTTGTGCTTTGTGGTACTTGAAGTTGTGCAGCGCTTTACGTATCCTGAAAGTTGTATTGTAGCGTGACCCGGGTCGCGTTTGCCAATTTGAGACACCTGTGGCATCAGAGTGGTTCATTCCTGAATCTCAATGAACGTGTGTATCAAGCCACAGTAGGGGCTATTTTGTTTGTATGGCTGTGAGACTTTGTCTCTTCGAGCAGCGGATCTGAGACGTCTTCAGTTGTTTGACAATCGTTGTCTCGGAAGTATAGTATGTGTTAGCTGGTGTTGGCGAATCCATAATGAGGCAATTAGAAAGAGAGTTTTGGGTTGCGTGACAGGTACTTCCACATAAGAATGTGTCCGGCAACAGCAGCTGAGTTGGTTGGGACATGTGTTGCTTATGTCTGAATGCCGTTTACTGAAAAGAGGCGTTTTTCATGCCCAACTCCGAGTGTTGGAAGCAGGGAGGTGGCCATCCTTGATGTGGCAGAGGAGTATGAAGGCGATTACGAAACGTTTGGGTATTGTCGGTGCCACTCAACTTTCAAGATGGAGACACTGCAAGCTGTGGCTATTAACCGGCTTTAGTGTTGTCAGTTTTTATCCAGATTGCCTGACTGAGTGCCTGAAGGTGCAGGCAACTCGTAATTAATGTAGTAAACTAGCACTAAGTTTCTTTCCCCGCCCACCTTCATCATGTCCTTCACGATAAAGCTTTCAAATAGATCATGGTTTTACGGCAGCGAGGCATCGTTGTTGTACACTGAGGTCATGTTGTTGTTGTTGTTGTTGATGATGATGATGATGATGATGATGATGATGATGATGATGATGATGATGATGATGATGATGGTATGTGGTTCTTGATTCCGCGTTGTAATCCATATATCGATAGTCATGAAAAACACTGTGTAGTCAGCTGTTCGTAGAGCACTACTTCACTTTTAGTTTCAGTTACGAAGACTTTTTTAAATTCTCTGTACTAAAGGGGCAAGCGTCAATTTTGATGGCTTAAATGAGTCAAACGGTGACCCTGACTAAAGATATTGAGAATTTTATATGAAACGGCTTCACACAGATGGTATATTGAAAAGCCAATCATCTTTGGGTATAGTAGTTAAGGAGGCTAAGCACAGGTGCTTTCCCCCAGGGCTAACTGTCGTTGAAATAAATCTCATAGGGCCTGATATTACTGACCTTTTCCGCTGATAGATTCTCCATTTGATGGTCTACGGAAAAGAACAAATACCTTATAACATTGATCGGTTCACATAAGGTTGTTCCGTTTATGGTAAGCACCAGCATCGGGGAAACTATGATATCCTGCCAGTTAAGACAAAGCAAACCCATCACAATTTAAAGCCATAGTTTTTATTTTGTGTACAGTATAAATATGCTCAGTCCTGACATAAACACAAGCAAATAGCTTCCCTGTGTGCTGAGATTCTTTAGTTGTATGCATCAGAGATAATTGACAGTGGTCATGTAATTTTAGAGTGGGGCAACATTTTTTGACCATTGCACATAAATTTGAAGGCCATGGAAAAATGTGTACGAGTTCTGTTATACAACCATACTATCTCTTCGTTGTCAACTGAAGCCTCCAAGCCTACCCCTTTGCAATAACACTTGGGAAAAGTTAGGGACGAGCATGTGAGTAACTTGGAGGCAGCCTCAATTAGGCTTTCATTCGGCCGAGAGTACCACTTTAAAAGATTCGGGCCCGCCACCTCTTGATCAGTAGCTGGAGATGATACCAGAAACTCCACACAGCAATAGTCTGACACTTCTGCCTGGAAACGAATCCCACGGGTCCCGTGGTCCTTTCGCTTGCAAATTCACTACCAGTGAGTCAGCTAGAAACGGATCACGTAACTTAAACATGCTGATTGGCTACTCATGACCGAATTGTAAGATTGTCGGCCACCAACTGTAAGGTTACTATTTCGAATACTTTTAAGAGGATTTCTAACAACGACGAAGGAACTATGCAGCATTTCTTGGCTTTCCAACACACGAATGGTGCGTCTTACGTGAAACGGTCAAGACTAGCAGGATGTCGACAAAATTAATAGCATAGACAAACCCAGATTAGCCCTTTCATGTGGATACTCCGACCACAATACAGTGTTTAACAGCACATTCATTGGACGCGTTAAAAGTCCAACTAACTGCATTTCCAACTTGTCAGAAACCTTCCTTTTGTTCCACGTAAATGTAAACAACAGTTGTCTGGTTATTTCAAAAATTCGAGTACAAACAAAACAGGACAATTTTGACAGGAATTTCCTCTGTTTGGTTGGTTTGACGTCAACAAGCCCAACCTTAAAGTGACGGAGAAGAATACTTTAGCTCCGTGTTATTTGTGATTTTTTAATCACTTGTTCTGAAGATCTCTAAGACTTACTGTAATTACAGCGAGTGGATTTCGGTGAGGGTAGGATAGTTAACAACACAACAGGAGAGCTTCAATGCCATTGGCGTCCAAAAAACATCCAAACGCAGTATCCAACACCATTGGCCAAACAGCTGTCCAACGGAGTGTCTGGAAGTTTCCCAATTAGCTTTCCGGAAGGAAAACAGCGGACTTTTTGCCCGAATGCGAGACATCGTTTGAATGCTATATGCTCGCTTCAAAGTGTCAGAATGCCCACCAAAGTCTATTCGAATGATGCTACCGGTCCAACATAGAAGTATATGTGTAAGGACTCATCAGTCTGAATGGTGTGTTAAGAAACAATTCTTATAGAGGCTAGCCCTCGTGTGATTAGCTATTCGGTACACATCATCCTCAAAGAGTGTTTTGGTATTTAACCAACCTCGACTTTAACTTTACTACTTAGCAAATTTGAAGTTCTCTCTTTTTAACTAAAAATCTGTGGCAAACAACACAGTGGTAGCCAATGAGAGTTGGAGAATCAATTTGTGGCTTCATGAATCCGGATGAACGACGCGTTCGATTAGTCACTCTTTTTATTGATCAGGAGCCTACAAATATATAAGAAAGCATTTCCTGGCTGGTATGCAATCCCTTTTTACTAACATTTTGTGAGTTCAGATTGCCAACTTCTAACTGTGGATATTTGATTGCACACAATCGGAACTTTGCACCTCCATTTGCATCCTCGAATAAGTTCTTGCTCGGGTGCATTGTGTTAGTGCACTTCAACGATAACTTGTTCCGACAGATTGGCGAAGTAGTCATGGATCCACCATTTGGCCACTTGCTGGCTGATGTCTATATGACACTACTACGGCTTAAGAGTTTGTCACGAACAACACGCCAGTGTCTTCCTTATTGTCGGTACGTCGTCGGTATTTCTGTCTTATAATCGAGAACAGTTGGGACAGATCGGTTTTCACTACCGTCCAATCAAACATCAAATTGAACTGTCCTTTCCAGTCCTTTACACTACTACCGCAGCGTAACTGTTCTGGACTATCTATTGTAGGCCAAACTGGATGGATCAGTATCTCATGTTTTCAACGGCTGAATGCAGTGAACCTACAAAATCTGTTCAAGTGAAGGCTTAGAGATAGATTTGATGCGAATGAGTTCAAGAGACGCTGCGTGACGCAATGTACTATCCGTCAAAACACATTCAGCGTAGTTAGATTGAAAACCACACTCACCAACCGACGAGTGAAGAACTATTTGCCTCTTGTAACCACAAGCATGTGAAATTCTCAGTTTCGCTGTTCATTTGCAGCTGGATAGACCAGTTAAATGGCGAGACAAGTGCCACACGGGGTAGACGTGTACCTACCGGAAAGATGAATAAAAGTGCAGAGAGGAAAAACCGAATGTGTCTTTCATAATCATTTTGTTGTCTCAATTCATAGTGTCAGGATGGAATCCGCCTACCTGAATCGCGAACCGGCAAACATTTACGATTGCGCGGCCATGCCAGTGAACGTGAACACCCCGAAATGAACCGGTTCTTGTATTTTATTTCATTCGAGATTGTATTACTTTTTATTGGTTTCATTGTGTCCCATATGTTGGTCTGGTCACACAGTTATTCCTCTAATCTTATATAGGAGTAAATTATAGTGAGTCCTGCTACACAAGGGATCGGAGTAAAAGTACCAGGGTGATACAGTCAAAATACCTTCAAGTTGCCTAATAGAAAAAATTCGTTGTCATGTCTTGATTTTAAGAACGCTCTCTCCAGGTGTGTCCAATGATATTCAGTCCAGTTGTCTTAAAATTTCCTCTAATTCCACGAAATTCTTGACAGCAAGACAGGTTTTTTCTACTCCTGTGGGCGTGCAAAAACAGTGTCTGCTGTTCTTGCTTTGATGTACTCACAAAATTTGACTGAGCCATAGCTTTCGTGTAGCGTATCCCGGAACGGTCACAAAGATTTGGCCTAGACTTCGTGCACTAGATGATGATGAATGAACATCTAAGCCATCACAACAGTGAAGTGCTCGTTGCTACTGTTTTATCTGCTGATTCGTCAATCTGTGGTATCTGCTGCTGACACGCTCCACTGTCCAGTGCCTGAAAGACCCACAGAAGGGAACACAACAGCTACTTTCCGAGCAACCGAGGTCGAGAGCTATTCAAAGGTGACTTTCTGACATTGATCCAGGCTGTCTCTTTGGCGTTAGTGAACACCCGTCAACATCGATCGTGCCTCTATGAAATGCCTGAACGCTGATCACATTCGGTTGTGCTTCTGTGGCGTGGAAGAACACTCGTCAGCTTTAGCTGAATTGATTGAATGATGGACTGGCCTGGATGCTTGCCGGCTTTCTTGCTGAGATTTTGGTGCAGCAGTAAGTTCTAAGTGTTCTGAAGTTACTTCAGGAATCTGACCTTCCTGATCGGATCAGTCATGATAGCTACAGGACGTAATTCAATCCTGTGGTGAACTCAATTCGTAATCCATATCATTCCGCACTTCGTACGACTACGATTCACACACAATAATCCCTTGATATCGTCATTTTCCGACCTTGTACACGTCTTGGATATATTTTCGTCAGGTTAGCCGGACGATCAATGATCACAGTCATAATGAGCTTTGTCACTTAAGTGAGTCGGTATAACTGCTTCACAAAAAACACCCCTCCTTTAGTCAGAGACGTAACAAGACAGTAAGGCATGTATCCTCAGGTGCAAGGTGATCAGAAATGAAGTACACATTGCACTGTATTGTAGTACAACATTGGTGGAGTTAACATGTTGCGCTGCGATAATTTTTACAAAAATCACACGACAAGAGAACGATTTTCTTTAGGAAAGTTTAACAGCTTAAATTCTCCCACCTAAATAAGCCAACCTAATGAATGTGTCAGACATTTTTTCACTTCTGTAAACTTTTGTCTCCTGGAAAATTATTGAAATCCACAGCTTTTACTGATTTTGCGGAATTTCGGAACAAAGCACCATGGCAGGCTGAGGATCCGCTTCAACACCTGTGGCTATAAAAAAACATTTTGTGTGATTGGACAGTGGGCTAATTAAGTTGGAAGGGAGACAATAGACATTCAGCCAGTTCAGGGGGAATCGATCCAAACCTCTGAATGTTTCTTTTAACTAAAGTACTGATACTACTGAATGCCTTTGTCTGACCCGAAATCCTCTGGCTTTAGACTCGTACATTTGGAGGCTGATAAAACCTAATTTTAGCTCAGATTTGCTGTCGTGCGCGATATGGAACTGTTCTACAGCAAAGAAATTAGGACGTCAAAATTTTCCAATACTATGCCGCGTTTCGGTTTATCGCATGACGCTTCTTTATCCACAGTAAATGGCAGAGAAACTAATACTGAACAAGACTTCCCTGAAAGAGGTTTTAATCAAAGAAAACCAAAACATCAAGAGCACTTTAGTTGTTTGTAGATAAGTTGACTTCTGAGGCAACCAATCACCTTCCAATGGTGCCGATGAACCCTTGGCATGAAAGAAATCAGTATTGTAGAACAGAAATATATAAGACACAATATGACAACATGTGAGAAGAGTAGACGCAGGGTTCAGCAGACAGAATGGCAGCACTCGTAACCCATGGGAAGCCGAAATCCGCTTGTTGACAGTGCCTCGAAACACACGAAGTCGGTGTTCATCCGAGGCCAATTATTTGCGTGAATGATTCAGCCCACTACAAAGTTGCATGCATTAACATGAAACGTTTGGACACGGTGCTCAACAGCTTGTCTCTTCATTGTTTAAGCGGTTCTCTGAACTGAAAAACAACCTGGATACGATCACGGCGCTTTTCCAGAAGTTCGCATTGACTCCAAGGACTTAACGCAAACTTCACCCGTGTATCCATCCACAAGACAAATGACTTTTGATGTGATTTTGTTCTCACTCTTCAAACGAATCGAGAGCTTAATACCCATTCCATTGAAAGCCAGATTTTACCTGTACAAATATTATTGAATTCGAGTCCGAGGGACAAAGGTAGTCTTCCAGACCCAACAGCGAACATCTTTATGAAGATGACTGAACAACAGAATGCTGACGTATTTCAAAATCATTGTTTTATGGGCTACAGTTTGAAGACATAAAGCCTGTGGTCCTGCTTGGGCACCCTTACTTATACTCAACCTAACCTCCAGGCCACGTGTGAAGGTGAATCAAATGACAGTGTGGCTTTTTGGATGTTTATCCATAAACTGCTGATGGATTTCAGTAACATTCTATCTACCACATGAAAACGAGAAAACCGATTAAAGGAGCGCGATGGCAAAGAACATATGTTCCAGAGAGTGGAAACTGTGCAGTCTGGACCAACCGGAGCAAAGAAAGGACTTTAATGGAGACTGCTAGCGAACGCTTATCCAGATAATGTATTTTTGGTCCCAACTATGGACGGAACACAGAGAACTCCGAGTCATTGATTCAACAAGGAAACACATCCCTTCAGTTCGAAGGTGACGATTTGGACAACGGTACGAAGAGCGATTACTTCGGCATTAATACCAACAGTGTGTGTGAAAACATTTGAAGTAAACTATTTGGTAAACATGGAATGATCAGATGACTTCCGGGCATCATTCGAACGGCGTTTTTTTATAATTCGGAGTTTTGATCATTGTGGATGACCCTCACCAGGAGCAAAGCGATCTGAGATAGATCATCCACAGTTATCAAAACGGTGAGTCGCAGAAAACTCTGAAATTATTGTAGTGTCTTTTCAACACTGATCAATTTAAACAAACAGCGCACAATCTATCCAACCTGCTTATCGATCAACAGTCATTTTGGTTTTTTATTCATATTACTCGACCGTTTCAGACCCGAGACTAAAGAGGGTTGCAGCACATCGCTCCCATCATTTTTCTCCCGATATCAGTGAAAGTAACACCACTTATCAGATTGTTGGTAGTGTGAGGAGATTTGAGATTTTTGGTGGAGATTTCGTCCTGTAAGTGAAGCCAATCTATGCTGAAAAGCCGAGTGAAGCTTCTATCTGAGAAGTCGTTGCTCGAGGAGCCAGTCAACACGTGTGACCGCGTGATGTGGATCCCGTGATT
>NW_008751963.1:196425-210728 GCF_000715545.1 Opisthorchis viverrini
ACCTTACCAGATTACTCGGAAGAAACCTTTACTAAATTTCTCAGTGGCAAGGTTGAAGATGCAAAATTTTACGGATGTTTTCACCTTACTCTACTCGGAAGAAACCTTTACTAAATTTCTCAGTGGCAAGGTTGAAGATGCAAAATTTTACGGATGTTTTCGACCTTACTTTGATCCTTCTCCTGTACTTCTGTCGACCAATTTTAGATTGATCTCTAAGTTACTCTTAGGGTTCGATGTAGAAAAACCAGAAATGCTTTGGGCACTAGAAGAAAAACGAAAGTGTCCATTACCACGGTCTGAATGCTTTTGTAAAGAAACGTTTAATGGTGATTTGCTCATAGATCCTATCGGAAAAAAATCGTTGAATCTGGAAACCCTGTATGCACTGTCAAAATTCGACAGGTCCCCAGAGGATTGCAGGATATAAACTACACGAATAAGACTTGAGCAGCAATAGGGATTCTGCGATTACAAACCACTTGAAGTTTTCGATTTAGGTTTGCATCAAAAAGAATGAAACAAGATTTTAATGTGAGATCATCATTTTTTACAAGGAGAACAAACAAACGTGGCTAATCTTAGTTACGGCGAAAGTAGTAAACAAACACGGATGTATTGCCATGATTAGGAAACCTCAATCTTTTGGAATATTATCATTGACAAGCGACAATTTGTTTTGTCATCTTCGGCTAGCACGGATGCACATCAGGTAAGATTACTTTTATGTAAGCTGTCAAACGATTACTTGTCACAATTTTTGTGGTTTTGCGGGATAGATATTTTGTTCGTAACCACAGCACTCGCGTTTGAACGGCCGTCCTCCTGTTCTGGCGTAATTGTTCCGGTGAGTTCACACCAAAGGGAAGCACTGGACTCGAGTTTCGCGCTTATTGGAATTCATCAGCAGTGCCTGGATTTGAACCCCGGACATCTGACATGCGAGGTGAGCGTGCAACCACCACTCCACCAAACGCACGTTGGACGCATTGGAATTTTCACGTCTGAACAAGCGAACGTGTTCACACTTTAGTGATTCGCTTGGTGTGCCCGACCCATCGAACGACGACCCAGTAACTGTCCTGGTTGTGAAGATCGATTGACTCGCCAGTCGGAACTTCCCAGTCAGGCAGCGTGACATACGCTTGAAGCCCACTGGGCAACCTTTTGGTTGCAATTTTTGGGGTTTTGCAAGATAGGTAATTTGTTCGTAGCCACACTTGTTAGCCATTAAAATGAAGTCTTTAAATTCGGTCACCGTAAAACTACAATTATTTATGCCACCAATGGTTCTGCGACAAACATACTCAACAAGTAGAAGGATAATGAACTTTTCACCTTAATGCCATCGGTATCTCCACCGCTGGTAGATTTCCGCATTCAAACAGGATAAGGCACAAGGTCAACTAAAACACCATTAAGTACTTTTTTCGCCAAAGCCTCCCACTACAAATCAGTGAAAAGATAGCAAAAACGTAATGTTTTCAGTGTGGGTAATTCCCATCAGATTTCCCAACGAAATTTTTAAAGTGAACTGTTAAACAGACTTCGGAAAATGGCTTTAAGTAGTCCCTTTCAAGTTTTGGAATGACCATGGTTGTACCTAAAAAACAATCAATAGCATGTTTAGATGCGTACGCCAGAGCATCCGTTTTCCAGGTCTCTTTATGAACTACCATCCAAGTAGGTTGTACGAATCATAAGGATATGAACCACTGCGCTCCCTGTGTTAGACGTCTCTGAATCATGAAATATGGCGTTTTTTGAGCGCTCAAATGAAGTACGTTGAATGGTGTTCGGGAGAAATAACTCACCCTCGATAGATGAACTGATCACACTGCACAGGTTGCGCTGGCTTGGCCACGTGCTGCGTATGCCAGTCGACCGACTTCCTCGAAGGGCTCTTTTCGCCCAACCATGTGAAGGGTGGAAGAGAGCCAGAGGCGGTCAAACAATGACTTGGCAGCGAAGTATGAAAGCCATTACCAGCAAACTCAGCGGCGCTGGTCACTGCCGTCTTCCTGGATAGGGACCCCGAGACGGGCCACATCAATGGTTAGAGACGTTGTCAGCTATGGCCCAGTCGCGCCCTCAATGGTGCTCGTGCATCCTAGCTATTACTTTCAATTTATAGGTCCTTTTCCAACCCCCTCCCCACTTGACAGCCCACTGACAGTGCCGGATTTATGCACCAATTTACCAGCTCGCGCGTGCAATGCGCAGCTACCTACCCCTCCCCCCAAATCATCGGTGAACGAAACTGCGGCAGCTACAACCAGTGTACGACGAGTACGCGGTTCTTACAGCTGACGATGATGATGATGATGATCAAATGGATCACCTGCAGTTTGCACAAAACAAATGTTGGATACTGTTCACTGGGCTTAAAGGTGCCTAAGAGAATCACCGCTATTTCCTACTTTCCAAGCGAGCAAAATAACAGAAACGTTCATAACTGAACACCGCCCAGATCCGGTAGGTCAATGCAAATCACGCTGTTCACTCCAACCCCGCATTCACGATGTCACATTTCGGGGATAATGAAATAAAACCGTCGCAAACGGGAGACAAGCTTTCGCCTTGCAGACACGAAAAATGACATAAAAGAAGTTCAATACAAGTCTGAAATAACTAACGATCAGCATTTCCCGTTTTATGAAACGACAGCAGTTGCAGGGTCATGTTGTTTGCGTGAAAATATAACTTACACTGTTTTCATAAAGGAGACTACTCACAAGGTTGCTGAAAACTCTTCGAAGAGCTTTCAAACTTGCGAGTAGTTTCCTTTATGAACATATACTGCGATACCTCGAATATCGTACCAACTGAAACATGAGGCGGCCTGTGTGCAGCACCCTCAGTCGTATAATATCATAAACGACAGATTCAGTTGAGTCTCTCGTGAAAACCAAATTGATTTGCAAATGAGTGCATTTCTCGATAACTTACATTAGTTAATTAGTAAAAAATAAGTAATTCTCTGTCTTTTTTGGAATGATGGCGCTAAACGATGATCAAAACAGTTAGTTCGTTTCTAACAGCGGCTGACTAGGTTACTAGGAGGAAAAGATGAAGTTGGCTAACGAGTATACAGTTGCATGAAAAGGTGTTTGGCGACTGCCTTTCTCCTTGCATCCGTAAACAGTTTATCACTTACGTCGTAGCACCCCTGGTGAGTTGATACCTATATGGGGGAGTAGTAGAAAGAACCAGTTTTGGAGTTTGGATAGACGGAAGCGGACATAACTTTGTTCAAATAATCATCTTATGTTGTTAAGTATGGTATTTTTTGTAGGACTAATGGTACTATATTACTTTATAAACCAAAGTATGGTGACTAATGCATAAAATTACCAGGAAAGCATTTTTCCAGACTGTGACACATAATCCATGCTGCTTGGTTGCTCTGAGATCTCTTTCGGTGAGGCCATCTGAGCGATCTGATTACTCCTTTTTCTGTATATATTGATTCAGGTGATCAGACCTACCTGAGAAAGGCGTAAATGAGTAAACGGTTAGAATGCGTCGGACAGGGGTTGGTGATTTTTCAATTTACTGAATGCGGCTATGACCTATCTTCATTTCTTGAGATTCAGTTGTTCAAAAACCGAAGACAACGCTTTCCTCTTCCACCCTCCCCCTCCGGGCGAATGTTCTTTGGTGTGTAAAACGAATAACCACTAGACGTTTAGCTTGTTTATTACCAATGAAAAAGCTTGGGCTTATAGCTTATACATTTTGAGAATGTGGAGGTTTCGAATCTCCGTCCGTCAGTCCGAGTTTTGGCATGAAACTGTTGACCACCTACTGGTCTCATTAATCTTGATTCGAAAATTAACTTTACGTTCACAACCAAATCAGATCTCTCTACTTGTCGACAAGAGTGAAGGAAATGCAGTGAACTCCGGACGTGGGTGATTCTCCCGTGCATTAGATTTAAGGAATTTCGACTGACTGAGGTCACATATTATTCTGTTGAACCATAAGTCGAACACAAATTCTGAAGGCTCTAAAAGACTTCAGTAACACAAAGGCCACCAATATCACGTCACATGTTCAACACCCAGAAATGCAAACCAGAGTAACTAAATTTTGCAATGATGGTATGGTCGTACAGCACAAAAGATTTGTACTCACTGAGCTAACAATCCATTCTTCCGTTGTTCCTCAGCCAATTTCCACAGAGGATAGCGATACGCTTCCATATATTCAGGTATTCTTGGTGGTTGATCAGATGGCAGTTGATCTGTCTGCCCAGCTTGGCAATTGACGTGCAAACTTTCCGCCCCAGTCAAGGAGACATCGTCAGTGATCAGTTGAGTGGCCCAGTTGAGTTGACCCCACTCAATTGCGCACTGACGATGTCTCCTCGAGTGAGGACGGAACATTTGCGAGCCAATTTTTGAGCTCATCGAACAGATAAACTACCATCTGATCAACCACCAGTAAACAAACCCGAGCTATCTATATTCAGGTATTCCTGGAAGTCAAAGGTAGGCCACCGTATTTCAGATTGCCGAGCAAGTCATGTCTACAAGTCTGAAAGGACATTTCTCAACGTCCTACTTGCTAAGGTTGTGTTTTTCTATTTTTTGTTGTGGAAAACATTGGAAATGAGTGGAGCACTTATTTTATGTTCAAATCTAAACTAAAGTCGGATGCTGAGAGGCCCAGATCCCAAAACGGTTTCCAGCGGTGTTTGCGCACATTACCGGGAAGCATTTAACCAAAATCAGGCTAATGCCCGTTTAACCCTACCCAAAATAATTTTTCTGTACATGATAAGGCTTGTGGATATAGGTTGACGGATTGGTGACAAAAGTCCAATGAAAAAAAAAACAAGTTTTTGTGGAGATATTTTGCGACTTCTTGAATCATTTCCTGTCTGTCTTTTCATTTATGCGCCGCTTTTTGGCTGTCGTAAAACCTCAAAGCGAACGCAACCCGCAATGATCCGCCTTTATCCAAAAAATAGTCTTGTCCCAGAATTTGTGCAATAACTTTGGGAGCGAGCCCATCAAATTCCGATGTCGATTCAATTGACTATTATTTTAAACAGTATTTGCGTTTTGTTCAGCTCAAAAGTCCATCATAGCACTGTCAGGTGGTAACAAATTAAAAGCAAACTGAGCATGGCATATTAAAATTTGGTTATCGCGCCCTAGGAAAATCTAACCAACCCCAAACATTTCCTGTGACTGAAAAGACTCAAAAATTGTTCATGAAAATTTGTCAGTTAGTTCACATATGGCAAAGACGCTAATGAATCAGCTGCAAACACCTGTGCTTCGGAGGTTAACATCACGCTGAAATAAATGTTACTAGCAACAACCTGCCGAATTTGCAAAACCAAATGTTTACATAGGATTCAACCTGTCGGTCAAAAAAATCTAGAAAACTTATCATGCTCAGGCTTGAAACAATACAAGAATTAAGGCAATAATTAAAACTTTGGTGCCCCTTAAAATAGGATAGGTTGAACCGTGTCCAGTGGGCAGTTCTAGTACGGGAAAACTGGGCATTGAAAGACACCCACGCGACTGAACACTGATGATGCCTCCATTTTTTCGGGACAAAACGTCAGCAAGTTAAGTTTAGCTGACAGACCTCCGGTTAGTTGAACAACAATCATTTGGTCCGTTTCTCAATTCCCTTGTCGGAATATATTGCTAACACCCTATCAGGAAGGTCAGATTCCTGGAAGTAGCCTCAGAACGCCCGGAACCTACTGCTACACCAAAATCTTAACAGTAAAGCCAACAAGCAACCAGGCCGGTCAATCATTTAATCAATTCAGCAAAACCCAATGAGTCCTCATGGACGCCACAGAAACACGACCGAATGTGATCAGCGCGATTGATTTTGACGGGTGTTCACTAACGTCTATCAGACAACCTGGATGAATGTCAGAAAGTCCCCTTTAAATATCGTAAGGCCGTTGTAACATTTGCTCTCGCACTCGCTTGTCCGGAATATAGCTGTTCTGTTTCCTTCTGTAAGTCTTTTATTGGGCACTGGGCACTGGAGCGGGTCAGCGGCAGATACCGCAGATTGGCGAATCAGCAGATATAACACACTCATTTGGTCAATTCTACGTATTTTATATTCACGCTAGATGGCAAGTGAAATGAAGTCACATTCAAGACTGTTCTCATTTTCTTCGAGTTGTCATCTTTAACAACGTACTAATTTTACTCACTACTTTTCTTCTGATGTTGGCTTCGTGACTGTAGCGTTTGACCGTGCACTGACTCGAGACCTGTTTCATGGGTAGAAGTATTACACAAAATCTGCAAAGTTGCTGCCACTGTATCTGTATATCAGCTCCCGTCCATTCCGATAGACTTGAAGTTAATCGGTTGTTTCGTTCACATAGACTGTTTTAGCTAGTATTCAGAGGCCTATCTTGCTATTTTCGTATCCCAAAGACGGATAGGTTAGATTCATGTTTCTTACGATGATTCTGAGGTTCACGCATGAGCCCACTCGATACATTCAAAGTCAGCGTTCATCCCTTTAGTAATGTGGCATCTTCACCATTCTGCGTCAGTTACGCGCTATGACATGGAGCCCTAGACAAAAGATATCTGATCTTGGAAGCAGTCTGATCCGCCTTGATCGACAAATTTTATGTAGGTGATTGCCAGTGTGGGTGAGCACCTTTCTTGTGGCTTGACTGTTGAGTTTGATGCTCGCGCGTATACTACCACAAGGGTATTATCTTATTAATAGTGTAATATTATGGAAAAATAGAACAACAAATATTGCAAGCCCACTCGGGTAATGATGTTCTGACTCTGGAAGTGCCACTCTTGCGTGATAAAGAAACCTAGACGGAAGTGGATGAGAACAGGTACCTCACCGAAGTCATTTGCTTTCATGCTATTAAAAGACGCATTGCCTTGCTATACACTAATCCATAAATCAGATGGTCTTGGTATCACATTTGGGTTGTTGACCTAGACCCAGGATAGGACCCAGGACCCACAGAAGGGTTTGCTACCAACATCCAGCACAAGTCCTACAGGTGTTTGCGGTGACCGATGATGTGCTCCAAAGGTCACTCTCCAAACTTTTATTCCTTTTGATCCACAATAACGAACTCTCACCAAAATCACTTAATTCTCTTAATTTTAGCTGGTAATTTTTCATACTTTCAACCGATTCGGGCAAACTGGTAAAGCGAGGCTAGAGGTAGAAACTGTCCATTAGTTGTTCAAAGTGCAACCATCTGCTCACTGAATCAGACAGACGTGTATGTGGTGTTTGCGCAGACAGTAGTCCGTTAGTTCGCAAATAAAGCTCGTGAGCCCATATTGTTCTTTTTAAAAGCGATGATGAACTAGGATAAGCATAAAAATTTTGATGCAATTAACCACTCATGCCTTGTACTGCCAACCAATGTGTTATAATGCCTATGCTTTGTGGTATGATAGTCTCCTTTTAGAGTGCTGAAATCCCGTGCATACTTCTTTACAAAAAAGAGAAAGTTGCCAAGTTTGCGGAGTATTGGTGGATTGGGGTGACGAATATAAATGAAAGTTTTGACGGGAAGTCAGAAGACTGGTGGGTACCACATAGAAGGTCAGCTACCCAGGTAAGCGAGCTTATTTAATTTCTTTGGGTTTATGAATGTGCAGGAAATTCTCGGAGTGGTGTGTTTTGGCAGACAGTTCTCAAGGAATCTTCCCCCTAGTGTTGTATTATTGGAAGTTGTCGCATGAACTCACAGTTCGTAAGCAGGGAAAAAACAAAACATCCTCAAAGCGAGGATGGAACCAAATGTTGGAAGGAAGCTGCTCCTTGTGTGGAACACAACATTCAGTTTGTTCGCAAAAGTGTGTGGAAAAGTATCTCAAAACAAATATATCCCATCGTTAAAAGCCCCACCTTCCTTTGTGTTGCATCAAGTGACATTCAGAAAAAAATGATGAGGCGGCAACTCAATATCTCACCAATTTTGGCAGTTCCTGGTACGCTACAGGTAAAACATTCGGCTTTGCTTGCCGAACCACTTACAATGATTTATAATGGCCAAATTTCCCGAAGTCCTGGGTCTGTGGAATTACTCTTCTCATTCATAAGGACGGCGACAAAACTTGCTCCGAAAGTCATCAATCTTATGGACTCAGAGTTAACGGTGACTACAAATTACGAACATCCTTGCACCTGTTTGGACTGCCGATTGATCGTGGGCCACGAACATGTTTAAAAACAGGACATAAACTCGAATATAGCCATCAATTCCTGCACCACCAATGATTCACACCTCCCCGTCGACACAACTTGCCCATATCTCTCCAAAACCTTTAGAGCGTTTAGCCACCGGGATTCGATAGCTCGATTCCCGTCTGTCATATGCTCCACTTAGCCGACTAGGAATCTAAACAACCAGTAAAACGACACAGTCCTGGGGCTTCCAAGCTGCAACCGTAACATTTCGGGAACCCGTGAGTCCCCAACTCTTAGTGTCAGTCGTCATTCTTAGTAATCCATGGTTTACCAGGCGTGGATTATTTCGGGATCCCATGAGTCCCCAACTCTTAGTTTCAGTCGTCATTCTCAGTAATCCATGGTTTACCATGCGTGGATTGCATCAAGTCATATTGGCACATCCACTATCCCGCTGGCTTGAAGTTGTTTCAGAACGGGCTAAAAGGTGTCCGCTTGAGGACTCCCCCAATCAGACTACCGCTCGATAGAACTGTGCAAAGTTTTTCACACCATTCATAACGTGGGTCCCAAGTGCATCACTGAAGGCGAAATTGACAGGAGGAAAAACAATATCCACCAACAGTGTCCCTAGTGTCATTGTCACGTTTCCACACAGGCAAAGAAGGCAAGCTCTCAGTGGGTTTTTCTTACACACATAGCTTTTATTTGGCCTGACAGTCGCTTCCGTTCACGCAGAAGTAAAGTTTCATTCGTCCAAAAGGACCGACACCAAGCAGAAATGTTTTACTGACCTGAGCAATGTTTACCGGTGGGGACTCTCGGTTTGCCCTAACCAGTTTCCTTGTCCACGCAAAACTTTGCATTGCAAATTGCAGTCTGTAGATAGCTCATGGCCCGGTGGTATCAGTGCTTTTTGTGTCAGGTAAAAATCTGTTCTATCTCTACATGCGATGGCCTGACAGCCTCACTATCATTCAGAATGTGGCAGGTGAATTAGACACGAGGCAACCGCGCATCTGATGTGTAGCTCACTTTATCAGCTAACCTTCTTGTAACCGTTCATCACGTAACTGACGTCACTAAGCAGTGAACCATTCGCAAATTGCTGCCTTGTTTGGTATTCAACGTGTGAGTTCAGTAGAATACCTTCGCACGCTGACTGAATGACGCCAGTCCGTCAACTTGGTTAACTGTCTTCCGTCGGCTCGATCGTCCCTCCTTAACGTTGTGCAAGTAAAACAAAGCAGCGCTACTCAAGTCGGCCTGAAATCGAGTGTGGGTAATACTCTGTTCAGGAATCCGCTGACTGGTACCAATCCTGTGACCCGTTTCAAGGGTCATTGTCACGACGTTAAACCGAACCTGTCGACTTTCCGTCCCGCATTAGATGTGTGGCATAATGGCAGATGCCGCAAAACTCCGGTTGGCACTTTTAGCTCTTTCCGTACCGTTTCACACTGCTGGAAATAAGCCCAACGGCAGTGTACCATTTTGTCAGTGGTTCAAGAGGCGTTGTTTTGCTTGGCAAATTGTTGGAAACAAGGCAGCATAAAGGCGGAAATGGCATATGTAAATATGTTGAAACGCCGGAAAACTCAAAAACGACACAACGGTTCTTTCCTGATACCAGCCCCTAACTAACGCATGCCATTAAACATACGCGACAAACCTTGTTCCGCGCCACCAGTGAACCTGTTACGTCCGACTTCTTGGTGTTATGAAGGCAAATGGAAGGTGACAATCGAAGCACCCATCCTCATTAGTCTGAGACTTGGGATTTTTCTCACTCAATATATCCGCCTGCAAGCCCAGCTGATCTGTTCTGAAAAGCTGAAGATCACTGCAGAACTGTTTCACCTTTATTGGAAATGATCCGCGGCGCGCATTTCATCCCAAGGCAAGGAGTCACGAGTGCGTAGCCTGCCGGCCACTAGTCTGGGCACTTAACTACACATTCCGGGGCTTACGACCTCAAACGTGGTTAGCTCGCATTTGAACAGGATATAATAGCACCTGTCTTGAATCATGGAATATACAATAAACGGCCAGACGTGTTGATTAGCTCCCTAATTAACGAATTTCCATATGAACGTTTCACTCATCGCGTGTATATTCTCGCTTGCGGAAAGCATGCTCCGTTGAAAGCTCCTGGCGCTACCCATACTGTCAACAAACCAAGCGTAGTTAAGGGAAACAATACTATTTACCCGACCACAGAAACCACCATCTAGGAAGTCGCTCCTCAAGAAGCCGGCTAAACGGTGGATTGGTGAGGACCAACGTTTTACCTGTTAGCTAACCCTAGTGCTAATGGGACGCTTGTGCCCAAACGATTAGGTGTTTCGATCATTAACAAGAAGATTGTTGGTAGTGTGAGGAGATTTGGGACTTTTTGTGGAGATCTCATCCTATAAGTGGAGCCTATCTATGCTGAAAAGCCGAGAAGCACTGTACAGCTGTTTCAGCCTTATTGGAAATCATCAGCAGTGCGCATCTCACAAAAATCCGGAGAGTCTCGAACCCGCGGCCTCCTGGCTAGTAGTTTGAATTCTTAACTGCTGGTCGGACACGGGCGGCTGATCAGCAGTGTGATTAACTCGCACTTAGACAGGATATAGCGCCGCTCGTCTTTCAATCACGGGATCCACATAACGCGGTCACAGGTGTTGACTGGCTTCTCGAGCAACTTCTCAAAAGAAGTTACACTCATCGGGTGAGGTTTATTCTTCCACTGAGCTACTTTTAGATTGTTGGTAGTGTGTGGAGGTTTGGGACTTTTTGTGGAGATTTCGTCCCGTCCCGCAAGTGGAGCCAACCTATCCTGAAAAGCAGAGAAGCACTGTACAGCTGTTTCATTCTTATTGGGAATCATTAGCAGTGTGCATCTCACGAAACTCCGGAGAGTCTCGAACCAGTGTACAGTGCTTCTCGGCTAGGTACGATCGCTGGCCTGATTTCTGTGTCAGGCGGACCTAAACGACATGTGTTCAGTGAGTATCTGAGTGCACTTTTTTACATTGTCAGTCGGAGAATCTCCCACAAAGTGCTATGTTTTGTGTGATACTGGACGGTTTCCTTCTGGAGAAGCCTCGTTACCCAACCTGTATAGGATGTGAAGCGTTTTGCACCACTGAAGGCCTCTTGTTAATGCGAAGAGCAATGAAAACTGTGAAACGGCAAACGGCCGACCCAGTTTATATAAGGTATATTACCTCCGCAACCCTGCTGCACCTTGGATACGCGTAAACAGGCCGTTTGACCACCGAACCATCGCAGAAATTTTGTTGCAAGTCGTTGCTATAGAAGCATATTCTGAGGTAGACCTTCAGCCATAGACATTGCCATATCTTTTGTGGTAGGCTTCGAATACCTTTTCCGTTGTGGGGCATGCTATTCAGGCACTTCTGCGGCTTTTACTCTGTAACTGCTTGTAACATTGTCCACTGTTAACCGTCTCAGTTTTGCTATATCCGTTAGCTACTGTGGTACATGTTTTACAGTGACCGGTTACCAGTAAAAGGAAGAAGGCCTTCCCTGTAAAGTTGTTTATCAGATAACGCCAAGTGAACAGTTGCAGGCTATTGGACAGGGGAGCAAAACTTTCGTGTGCATCTTGCTTACAAAACTGAATATCCATGAATCCACAAACTCCTTAATAGATCTCAATTTTCAAGAGACGTGGAGCGCATTTACGAGAAAACACTACTCACATGCCTCATTACTGGTATCCACCGTTACGCCAGTAGTATGCAATGTGGTGCGCGTAACGCATAGGTCCTAGACAACTGTGCTGTGGTCCTTATCTCTTTTTTTATTTATTTCCATCCAAGCGAATTAAAAACGCCAGTGTGTGGTAGGTGTTACTCTGGTCGCGCGCTCTCTCCATGCTTGGATCACATAAATGAATCTAAATGAGCACCCATCAACGAAAATACCACCGGGTGGATTCTTGGCAGATGTGATGGCTGACAGGATGACATTCTCCAATGGACGACTGCGTAAGCGAGATGGGTTTCCGCGGATGTAACTGGGCGACCAGCCGTTCCCACCTGCCGCGAGTAACAAGTTGAAGACAGATGTCAGGCTGACGCGGGTACCAAGTCTGACACAATCGCATAACGTCCAACAAAACAAAACCCTCGAGCAGTGTGGCAGCTGTCATGCAGTTTTATATTATTGAGTCGAATGCTTCGTGCCTACAAAATGTCCCCCTTTCATAGCATCTCGTGGTGAAGTTTTCAGTCCCAGCAGCCGGCTGGATTGTTTTGCGTCAACGCAATGTGGCGTAGTCTTGTTTTCAAACAGAACTTCGCGGGGCACCATGCCATCACTTCACAGGTCGGCCACACATTTGTCGCCTACCTAGGCACTTTGACCACGTAGATGAAGCCACTGCGACTGGAACGTACCAGGTTAGCTCCAAAGGATCCCGGAACAGGGTATGCGGACAAACGTTTCGCCGATTACACTGATAAATACGGTCCAACAGTTCGCTTACGGAGACTTGGTTCAGTGGGCGTTTCCGATTCTGATATTTTGTTTGATGGCCAGACAATCATTTGAGTGACTTAAAAGCTACGGGGTAGTTGACGCCACAACCCTCCGCAAAACTGTAGCTACTATTTGGTGGGGTGGGAGCCTGTTCATATTACGCCCGTTTGAGAAGGTGGAATCATATTGGGGCAATTTCAAATAAGGTGACAACAGCTTGGCGGCTCGGTGTAAGCCAAAGTCTCTGTAGTAATATTTTCTATGATTTTTAGCGAACAAAAAGACCATCCGTTTCCACTTGCACTTGGGAGCATTATCACAGTTTTCATGATATCCAGGGGCACACCAACCGAGCAGATACAAGCAGACAACAATGGCGTCTCTCGGGAATTCAAGTACGAACTCACAACCACCAATAGTGGGTCAGTACTACTAGAAGCTGGTGGGTATTTAACAGTACAATGTTGCAGCATAATATGGCTGTAAGGCCTACTCGACCACCATTCGAAGTTTTCATCCCTTTTGCAAGTTACCATATCTGCACGTTGGTAAGCCACCGAGCAGTGGCTTGTGCCTGGAGAGGAAATCCAGGTACTTGATGATTTTTTCGATTGGAGGAAATGTTAGGCCACTGGAGTGCCTCAGTAAACTCGGGGAACCTCGGAACAAACGGTCGCCAAATCAGGCAGGTCACGCATATGGAAAATACAACGTTATTTACCAAAGGTGAGAGGGGGTAGGTCGCTAACATTCAGGGAATGCACGTTTTGACTAGACAAGGAAGGGGCGCTAGTGTGAACTACGTTTCCAACCAGGGCTCATTAAGAGGTCATGTTTAGCTGTGACCAAATGAGCTGTGGAGCCAAATAAATACGTCATCCAATGTGCATCAACAAAGTTATCGTTTGTGTGTGTTTGATGCGCCCGATCAGAGGATGTATTATGGCTACCGGAGGTTGAAAAGCATGGTTTCGTTTCGGTTTAGTCGAAGTCTGGCAGACCACAGCACCAGACGTTAGGCAAAGCTGACAAAGTAGGTCTGGGCTGGAGCCTAAAGAAGCGAAGCGGGAGGTATGTCTCTCCCTGTGACAAAACTTAAGGCCAATGAATTACCGGTTTGTAAAATCTCACCAGGATAACTTGGGCGTGGTCAGAATTGAAGAATTTCTCGCCAACAATGATAACTTCTGGACGTGTTCCCCTGTCTCGAATAGCTAACCGAACACGAGTAAATATGCGGTTTTTAGCCATGGGCTTCATGGTATCTGGATAGTTGTTTGATGGTGGCAGTAAAATGTGTGTGATCATTCTTCTACTTTATAAAAAGGATTTACCAATCTTCTTCCGAAAGTTTTAACCCGAAAGCAGTTAAAACTGTCATAGTGCACACAGCGTACACACTTTGAAAATTCACCCATGGATGTTTAAATGCAGTTAAACAATCCGCTTTCATAAGGAACCATTGCAGTATGAATATGAATCGTCGGCTTGGAAAACGACTAAGTTTATGATAAAAATGCAGCTCGCCCTCAGCGATCTCCTCTGAGCATTCGAAACTCAGTCCTTTTTCGGTTGTGACGGCCACAACCAATCAGAACACTGAGTTCCTCATCAGCTGCCCTACCCGTAGTCGCGTT
>NW_008751963.1:210876-213491 GCF_000715545.1 Opisthorchis viverrini
ATGCACGTTTTGACTAGACAAGGAAGGGGCGCTAGTGTGAACTACGTTTCCAACCAGGGCTCATTAAGAGGTCATGTTTAGCTGTGACCAAATGAGCTGTGGAGCCAAATAAATACGTCATCCAATGTGCATCAACAAAGTTATCGTTTGTGTGTGTTTGATGCGCCCGATCAGAGGATGTATTATGGCTACCGGAGGTTGAAAAGCATGGTTTCGTTTCGGTTTAGTCGAAGTCTGGCAGACCACAGCACCAGACGTTAGGCAAAGCTGACAAAGTAGGTCTGGGCTGGAGCCCTACATAAAGAAGCGGGAGGTATGTCTCTCCCTGTGACAAAACTTAAGGCCAATGAATTACCGGTTTGTAAAATCTCACCAGGATAACTTGGGCGTGGTCAGAATTGAAGAATTTCTCTCCAACAATGAGAACTTCTGGACGTGTTCCCCTGTCTCGAATAGCTAACCGAACACGAGTAAATACGCGGTTTTTAGCCATGGGCTTCATGGTATCTGGATAGTTGTTTGATGGTGGCAGTAAAATGTGTGAAATCATTCTTCTACTTTATAAAAAGGATTTACCAATCTTCTTCCGAAAGTTTTAACCCGAAAGCAGTTAAAACTGTCATAGTGCACACAGCGTACACACTTTGAAAATTCACCCATGGATGTTTAAATGCAGTTAAACAATCCGCTTTCATAAGGAACCATTGCAGTATGAATATGAATCGTCGGCTTGGAAAACGACTAAGTTTATGATAAAAATGCAGCTCGCCCTCAGCGATCTCCTCTGAGCATTCGAAACTCAGTCCTTTTTCGGTTGTGACGGCCACAACCAATCAGAACACTGAGTTCCTCATCAGCTGCCCTACCCGTAGTCGCGTTGTTAGCGTACTCCGAGCCTTCCGTCGGTGTTTTTCCGGTGTTCGCGTCGCGCGATCTGCATCATTCTTGGAGTTTCCTGAGGGAGTGGAAGCTAGAGGGGAGCCTCGCTATCGGTTCTTCCACCTTTACGATTTAGAGTTTTTTTTAGTATTATGCAAGCCTGACCTTGACATGCGCAGCTGGATCTGTCTGCCTTTTTTCGGCCATTTTTTGGAGGAACGCTTATTGCGCGCTTACCGAAGTACCTGCCTGACGAAGTCCAGCGGTTTCCATTTATCAAAATTTCAGCACTTGCTGAAGAGAGCTGTCTGTGGCAACTACCAATGGCCACTGCTCCATACTCATTGTGGTTGGAGGTCGATTGTGGCCTCTCGAACTCTCCAGTGTCATATCCATGATGACTGGAAGTTCGCATGATGTTGTCGACAATCCACACTGCTGCCCAAAGGTTGATTGTCTACATGACGCTGTACTTGCACAGTCTGACACCATATAGACAGTTTGGAGAGTCGGATATCATTGAAGTCGACCCTATGCGAACTCTCCCAGTGTCGTAGCTGAAAAATGATATTCAAAGTACGAACTCTATTCTTCAACCCCTCAACCAGGTTCCTTCATTCAGAGAGTACCCGTGCGTCTTTGTTTGTTCATCTTCACTCCGCCAGTCAACGTTTTTGTTCAGTTTAAGTGCAATTTTTCAGTTCCAAAACCGTGCGCAGTCGTGCAGGTGCATTGACAGCCATACATTCGTTGGTCAAACAGCTCTAATTACTCTCCTCAGGCTGTTCCCTTGTACGTACGAATATCGATCACCCAAACGAACCGGTTCGCTTATGGTACTTGAAAAGTTCCAAAAAAAAAACCCAGGCACCGTTTACTTATTTGAGATTTGGTGCATTACCTCCCAGTTTTTTGTCATTATGAGCACCCAAGACGAACAAAAAACCCCCATGCTGGCTGCATGATCAGCACGACTATTTATGGTCTGAGTTGTCGGCGCTTTTCGATGGTGGCGAAAAGAGAACACTATCTCTGTGTTCCCGGGTGGCGAAAAGAGAACACTATCTCTGTGTGCTCTTGGGGAAGAAATAATCCCAATCTGTTCCCGAAGTCCACATAAGTGAGAAATGTGGACGCCTGTTCTCATGTGTGCATCAACGTAAGTTGAAGTCTTTCAGGGCTTTTCCTGACCTTTGCCCTGAAAGTGGAGTGGTGACCGAGAGAATGGAGAAACCAATTCTCTTCTTCTGGACTTTCAATTTGTAGAGTCACTCCTGGTGAAAAGAAAGCTAATCCCGTGAACAGGGGATAGCGCTGTGCCTTGCCAACTGCAGCTCGATGAACAAACTGGACGAAGCTCGTCTTCCAAACAGAAGTGAACTGTGAAGTCATCAAACCTACCGAGGTTTGATTCACAATACACCCTGAGATCCAGGTATGCTTTGAGAACAAACTTGCAGATGGTGATGGGTTTGAGGAATTCTCGTTATGCCGAGTGCAAGCGTGGTCCGGATCTACCACTGTTGGTTTTGCTTACTACATTTCCGGTTCCAGCTCTTCCTCGGTCCTTCACCAACATGACCTGTTTGACTGATTGCCTGACTGATTGCCTCATACTCCTTGAATTCAGCGTTCCGTCGACGGACTGGGATATTTTTAGTGTTTACCATCTAATTCCACCATAATCAAACCTTCCTGAAATGTGTCTTCGTCCTTCATCATCATCATCATCATCA
>NW_008751963.1:215402-215507 GCF_000715545.1 Opisthorchis viverrini
CAGGGCGCCCACACCTAGACAGGAGGACGATTAGGGTCCTCAACCAGAGCCTTTGGCTCAAAAGCCTAACCGCAAGACAGCGGTGTTTGCGAGAAATACCAAATG
>NW_008751963.1:215577-219177 GCF_000715545.1 Opisthorchis viverrini
TAGGCTTGGGCAACCTGGCAGTCTCCCAGCCCTCGTGCTTCCTTCGGGTGGCATGGCAGCTAGGCACCGAAAGGGTGCTACAGCTGAACGCTTTTTCTTCAGGTGTCTTCGTCCTTAGCTGACTTCAGGAGCTTCATTGAGTCTACCCGCCTTATATTTGACTAATATAGTGATTTGATGAGCTCCAGGGTTGAGTAACGTTGGGTGTGTGAGTTATATTCCTTATGTATGAAGCCGTGATCATCCAAATGGGTCCATCCTGGGTGAGTGGAGCTTCCAATCTTATCCCGTCCATTTCTCGCCGACAAAGACAGGCTTTGAATCCATTGGGAGGGGAGCGTTCCGACAACTGGCTGGACCGCACTCGTGCAACTGTTTGTCCGCGGAACGTGGTTTTTTCTGAGGTAAGCTTGCTGAAATTCTATTCCGCTTGCTTGCGGATGACGCCTCAGTAGGCCCACCACGAATTGGTTTTGTACGTGAACGCCAGTGCAACAAGGACTTGTGTAGATAATCGTTCTCCGGTAATGACCGAGTGTTTGGATGTTTTCTCACCGAGAGGTGTGCGAAAATAACTAAATGGTCTCATTCACGCTTCTATATCTCCACCTCCGGTTACCCATAGATCTGTAGATAGGTCCTACAGGTGACAGCATTGTTCTAAGTCACAGGGAACGGGATACTTGTCTAGCTGGGCTGCACACTTCATTTGATAACGGCCATGCAAGAATCTCACTGGCGGTAAGTTGCTCGTCACTGGTTTTCCGTGTGCTCCGACAGCGCGTTACTCTGATACCACGAAAGATATTTGCCTTGAAACTTTGGGCGCCCAATAACGGCGGGCTAAATCCAAAAGTGGTGTATTTTCCGGGGATCTAAATGCGTAACTTCTCAGCTCAGCAACTCAGAGGCTCACTTAGGTAGCTGACTACGTACGACTACTTCGGCTGGGTTCTGACCGCCACCCGCTTTCGTGAGGTACTAACTTCCAGGACAACCAAAGTTATCTGGTCACATGAAACGATCCAACAGCGAATCCACCGCAACTCCAGTTCTGTACCATCACTCTCGGTTATGGGGTTTATATATGTCATCTCTTCTGGAGTCACTGCATAGTTTCTGTTGGTTGTAGCTTTCGCGTGCCTTTTTTAGTATTTTTCTGGTCACCAGCCTATTTCCACGTCCTTCAACTAAGTTCTGATTCATTTAGCCATCACTCACCTAACCCCGGCCTAAAGGTGTCACCTTGTCTTGGTGATCGGGCTTCTGTACTGCAATGATCCTGCGGGCTATACCGGTCGGATATCAGTTCCTAAAGGTTTAACCATGCTAAGAAGTCCAATACAGAGTAGCCCGACGAAGAACAGCGAGTCCCCATACTGCGAGTAGTCGTATTACGAAGCGGCCTGGAGGTAAAGTCGTATTGTCCTCTGCGATAGGAGTGTGTGAGTGTGTCCCCCAGACGACCAGCATATTTATATGGAAGCAGCGATGCTGTCTTCCCCCGAAGAAGGACGGTCTAGAAAAGGTCGACCCCAAAAACCGCACACTTCGATCACCCAGTGGTTGACCGTGACCGCCGGCGCATTATTCAGTACGGCCGAAATACTTTTAAAAGCGGAAGTGTTTGGTGCTGCTCAAAAGGCACCTTCTGTGTGCAGCTGCACTAGGAGCGAAACAGCAATGTCTTGCTCCCTGAGCCCTCGGGTCAGGCCGGCCCTCTGCAGCCAAGTAGGTCATACTATTGAGTCATTGGCTCCGGGAAGGGTCCCCCAAGAAAACCCCATTGTCCGCTGTTTCACGGGTCAGAGTTCTCAGTCAGAGGCTAGGGAAAGGGTCCTCGAACAAAACTACATCTTTCCACTGCCTTGTGGGCCAGATTTTTTAGTCAAAGGCTCAATGTGGGCTACCTTAACCAACCCCCTTTCGTCAGCCTTGGTCAACCGGGAAGTATCATTCGCCCTTGCAGTTCTTCGCTCTTCGGCCTTCTCCCACACTCTCTCCCCACCGGTCGTACGTTGCCGTGCAATCAACCCATCTGCCAATTTCCTAGCCACCATTCCATATCTAAACCTTCGCCCAGAAAAGTAAACCGAACTCAGATCTGATCCACGTTGCAGCCTTTGATGTCCGTACTCTATGCCAAATTGATCAACAGACATCCCTTGCTGAAACCTTGCTCTCCCTCTCTGTCGATGTGTATTGTGTCTCCGAAGCACGCATGCAAGACCCCACTTCGGTCGTGCTCCTCAAGCCGCCAAGAGCGAGCTCAGATATTCCAAATTTCACTCCTCGGGTATCTAGTGGTTCTGACGCAATAATTCGTGGTATCTACGGTGTGGGAGTTGCCCTCAGTCCCGGGACTGAGAGCGCCCTATTGGACTGGGTCCCAGTAAACAGTCGCTTTTGGTCTGTGCAGTTGTCTGGCTCAATTAGGATTAACGCAGGTCTATGCCGTAGGCGGTGTTTATTTGTCGTATCAGCGTACGCCCCAACGGACGGCAGTTCTGAGACTGAGAAGTCAAAATTTCACGAATATCTGTCATGACCGCTTCGATCGACAAGAAGGACGGATATAGTAATTATGGAATGCCCAAGTCGGACGACTAAGTCCGGAAGAAGCACGGTTAGGTGACAGATTCGGAGTCGATGCTGAGCATACGGATAATAGAGAGCAACTTCCTCAGTTGCGTACAGACCATCATCTGTTCCTGGCCAGTACGAACTTCCAACACAAACGCTCACACCGAGTTACTTGGAGGCCTCCTGCCACAAAGTCGGACTCAGTTGGACCATGTGCCTATCAGTTACCGATAGAGAGCCTCAGTTTAGGACTGTCGTTCCTTCTGAAGTACGCGACTTGACTCCGATCATGCGGTCGTGTGGGCCAGGTCAGCACCTCGCTTTCCTTCAGCACTACGCGTACTAAAGGAGAACAACTCCGTTTATCAACTTCGACAAACTTCAGTACCTCAAGAGTATCGAGCTGATCTCACTAGAAAGCTTCTGAAAACGCACAGTCTTGTGGATGGCGAAGATTGCTTGGAGAGTGAATGGAGGCGACTTAAAAAAAGCAGTCTCTCAGCTGTCAAAGTGTTTGTCCAGGTCATCTGACTCGACTGAGCAAACACTGGATAACGTCGAAGTCAGCAGATCTTATTCATGCCAGAAAGGCTATACCAGCAACCAGCGACTATGATGGCGCGAGCAAATCCCTCAAACGTCGCATGTTCCGGAGCTTGAAAAATGACAGAGAACGCTGGTAGATCTCGAAGACCTATGAGATAGATGGAGGAGACTTTCGCTGAAGGCAACAGCCGTGTCATATTTCAGCTGATTCAATCAACGGGTCAAAAGAGGGCAGGTGTCAATGAAATAATACGCGAAAAAGACGGAACGCCAGTACACTCCCTCAGCCTTCGTCTTGAGCGATGGGCTAAGCACATCAAAGAACAGTTCCGCTGGTCTTCTTCAACACAACCGATGGAAGAACTCAGCGGATCCGATTAAAATATTGACACCAACCCGCCATAAGATATCAATCTTGAAGCGCTATAAGGCCCGGGGCGAGATGGCTTAGTGGTTTGAACGCGAATTTAC
>NW_008751963.1:219846-223379 GCF_000715545.1 Opisthorchis viverrini
GATGATGATGATATAAGGCACTCAATCAGCCAGGTATATCTGAGCTATAAGACATTGACGTAGGGAGTGCGGTACATACACCCTCACAATCCTTCTTGTATTCTACCAAAATTATTCTATTTATTTTATTCCATTTAGCGGTCCAGATACTCGGTTTTCGATAACAAACCTGAAGGCGAAAAATATGGAGCGTATGGACTACACACACACACACATAGTAAAACAGCACCTGAGCAAACAGTTCGTTCAACTCGACCATACGCTTTTGTGCTACTTGGTCGATTTGTGCCAAACGAGCCTGCACTTGTGGAGACATGTCCGACGAGTGGACAACAATAGCTTCTGTTCCGACTGCATGTGCGCCATCGAGACAGGAAGGATCATATGTGGCGAAATTGGAAGATTCACCCTTTTCGATGAGTTGAAGAGGAGGAGCGCTTTGTACATGGTCCTCTGGAGCAGTATCAGGAGAACCACAAGGGTCAACGGGTATTGGGACCGCTTCAGTCGGAAGTGGCTTGGTCGTTGGGGAAACTGAATGTCCATGAGCAGTGAGGATAGCGTTCTTTTGATATTCGGCATCCCTTAGAATGAGTTCATTTAGATAGGCCTAGGTGTGAATGAAAATGAAGCGAGAAGAAAGAAACTCATAAAATGCGACAAAACCCCAAGCTTTCGCACGAAGATTCAATATTTCAATTATTCACGTCCACGGGACTGAGACTGATCAAATATAAGATAAGATGTCCTTAGCTCCATTGGCAACGATTACCAAGTGACTGATGTGCCTGACGGATAAAACATGGTCCGGAAACAAATGAAAAAATCAAAAATCATGTGCGAGACTCACCTGAAGGGCGACTTCTTCTTGTTTTCGCTTTTCATCTAAAGCTTCGAAACGCTTACGTTTGGCCTGCCGAATCACCACTGTGATATCGTCCCCAAAATTTCGATGTTGTTCCTGAGCCAAGTTGTGCGCATGCATCAACTTGTTTAAGGCTTCATCCCACTGGCAGAGACCAAGGTGGGCTTGGCCAGCGAAAAAGTAGGCCTTCAGGTTGCTACTGTCCAATTCGATGGATCGTCTGGAGTGAAAGAAGAATCGTAAACTGACAGCAGGAGTAACCAAAACGAGATAGAAAGACCGAAAAAGATATAAAATAAAAAAAATAATGAATTCAGTTAAGGACAAGCGAAGCAATACCGAATATATCCTAAACTTCAACGAGACGGAGTTCTGCCTGTTGCATGTCAGAATTACTCAACCGAGGAGCAGTTATTAGCTTGAAAGCATTACCGAACGTTGTCTTAAGAAAAACATTGGTGAGTATGGTGGAACGAAATCTAACTTGGATTCAAGAGGTGTGCTGCCTGAAAATAAGATGGTTACTGGCCACCAGAACAGAAAACAACAGAGAGTGTACCAATCGTGTAGTTTAGTCCTTGACCGGCCGTTAGAGGTTGGAGAGTAGATTGAGTTTTCTGTTCACTTGATCGCACGGCAGCACAGGGGAGCCGGCATACTGCCATTCTTAATGGAATGGTTGCACGTACTTCAACCCCAAACTAGAAGGACCAGACCACTCGCCATACATGTGGTGGACATTCCACGAGTGCTGAAACAACGCACTTCAAAAATATAACTCGACGGGTAAAAATAAAATAAAAATAATAAATCGTTCAAGTGTAGCACCCTTTCGGTGCCTAGCTGCCATGCCACCAGGAAGAAACACGAGGGCTGGGATACTGCCAGGTTGCCCAAGCCTAGACAGGGGAAGTCGAGAGGCAGAGGTCGGGTTCGAACCTCAGAACTTCCGGCCAGTAAATTCGCGCCCTAACCACTTGGTCCATCTCGCCCCTACTCGACGGGTCACAGAGAAACGCTGATAATCACCCTGTGATAAGGTCCTGGTTCTCAGGTAAACAACTCCAAATGCACCTCGTGTCCTAAAATAACCCATGAAATATACGCATTGGATTAGAGGGCGGACAAAAAGCTCGCGCACATCTGTCTGGAAGCCCCTAACTTTATCAATTATTTTTAACACGGGGAATAATAGCCTAAATCAAGTTATTAGCAAGATTTTTGCCAGACCAAAGAAATCATCAATGAGAAAGACAGCCAGACGTAAAATTAAACCCCTCCGTTTTCTGCAAATTGGTCAACCGCTTGACGGATTATTCTCTCAAGTAAAGTGTAGATGGAAAAACTGTCTGTAACAGTGCCAAAACCCAGTGACCGGACCGGGAGTTGGAAAATACGACGACATGCCGACAATCATTAGTTGTCAGTGCAACACCGCAGTCAAAGTATACCAGGCTCCGACAACTACTTCCACTTGCACAGGAGATTCAACTGAATCCAGCCGAATCTCTCCATAATCATGGTTCGTTTCAGTTGTGGGCTGCCGAGGAGTTTTCAGCAACTTTATGAAAGGCGTGTTACTTCTATACCAATCTTAGATTTTTTCCGCTGACCTATAAATATGCATGCTTCCTTCGCTTGCTGAACAGTAAACACTCAACAGTTTTTGGGGCTCAATCTTGAAAACATGATACTAACAGATTATACTTAACAAATAGGATGAATAAGTGGGATTAAATGTGTTTCGTACTGTATTCTAGTCTCAGTTGGACAACTCAGTGACGTGTTACTATGAATGTACCGGACACAAAACGAATAGACACAGATTGAAACTGAGTCTTATAATTGATTCTGGGATATTCTTTGATGACGTAATGTGGTAGGTAGAAGGTAGAATTAACCGTAGTGTTTGTAGACCGAGTGTTAGTGGGTAATTTAGATCAGATAAAGGAAAATGACTCAGGTCATACCTGCAATCCGACAAAGCCTTGGAATATTCTTGAATTTGCACATAACATAGTGCCCGGTTGGAGTAATAAGATGATATGTTTTGTTGCTTCTTAATGGCGCATGTGTAATACATCACTGCCTCTTGGTACCGCCCTTCTGCGTACGCCCGATTCCCCATATCTTTCAGCGTGTGGTGGGGTAGATTGCAAACATCAGACGCATTCATACTGGCCCTCCAATATTAGCACCTTCCAGAATATAATGAGACTGAAAAGGCAGACCAGACTGATGCCCCCTTTAGCGGGCGACAGCTGCAGGAAAACACGTGTTTTGCTGCATAGTGGTATTCCAAGGCGGCTGGCAAAAACAAATGATAGAACACGTGTTATTGGAACAGCTTCATTAAAGCCTCATCATCATCATCATCATCACCGACAGCATGACATCAGTGCTCAACATCGATGCTTCACTGCCATACAACCATGATTTATTTGAAAGCCTCATTGTAAAGAAAAGGTGAACAGGGAAGGGACTTAGTGCTAGCCTACACAATCATTCCGAGGGGCCTATACCTCCAGACATTCACTCAGGCAATCTGGATAGAAACTGACAACAAAAACGCCACCGACACCGCTTGGCAACCATATCTTGTAGTGTCTCCAACCAGGCACAGTGAGGATCACGCGGTCCCGATCCTGGAAGGCGAGTAGCACCGACA
>NW_008751963.1:223804-226772 GCF_000715545.1 Opisthorchis viverrini
CCTGGATTGCAAGTGGCGTGTTCAGTGACTGCACATCCACAAACATGACCTTTCACTTTGTAGGCGCAAAGTGCATACCGAAGGACGGGATGACTTTGGTCAGTTCATCCAGGAATACTTGCGCCTTCTCTTCCTCTTCGAATATGAGAACGCTGCCGTCTCATTCGAAAGGGGTGCTGAAGAAGGGAAGGCATAGTGTATAGAAGATATACCACTATTATTACAGGTTTCGAAAGGACATCAACGCAGTTGGGAAACCGAAGATGTCGTTTTGACTGCAATTGCTAGAAAGGCCAAAAATGGCCAATGACAGAATCACGAAGCCATATGAGATTGCATCCGATTCTTGAATACAACTCCGATTGCGTTCCTAGCCATGGTGAAAATTCGTACCGCTCAAGGCAGGTGTTAACAAAATACCGGGGCCGGTGACTGCAATGTTCACTTTAATTTGAATCGCGTGGCACTCGTACCTAGGATCTGAATTGAGCTCCCTGCTTGACACAGAACATGGTGCGGTGCCCATAATGGAAAGCGTTTAAGATAGCCTCGAACCAGTACCTTTCGACCTTGCAAATATTGTGGTGTCGCCAGCCATCTCCTTAACCTCTTGGATAGTAGCGGGACGCTCTGTTTGATCATGATGGATTGAATGCTGAGGGTTGCCTGCAAAGTTAGTCAAAACGGATTAAAGTGAAAAGGTTAAAGCCGTCAGACGTCACTGACGGGATAGTGGTTGTGTCGCATGTGGTTGTGACTGTAGCGACAATATTGTCAGGATGTGCTACCCCGTGAGCGTACTGCAGCCGTCTTGTTACAAATCGTATTGAGGTGTTGCTCCAAAGACTTGATGATCTTGAACCCAATCCAGGCCTAGGAAGTTAAGACTTACGTAGCAAAGTGGCGAGCACTATTGAACTTGGCCCCACTGAACTTCACAGAACGGTTCAGCTTCTCCGTCAGTTTCAGGCTTCCTCCAGAAGCCCTAAGAATGGTTACTTTGTGCGTGCAATTGGAGGTCTCCCAATCACCTTACAGACTCCTTTTTAAATCAGAGAAATCAGAACCTACATCAGTTTGGAGTGAAACCGGTATATTAATGATGCACACCAGTGAATTTTTGTTGACCGGGTAACTTCATCCTGAATGTTAAAGCTACGGCTCCTGAGTAGGTTCTTCTTTTGTCAGCCCACTGTTTGCATGAGCCCTTGTTGTTTTTACACCTGTGTTTCCGATGGGGACCTGTCACGCGACATGCGCTGTTCGTCATAAAACCGATAGGATGATGGAAGTTTTCCCTGGATTCGCTCGGAATTTGATAGGCTTTGGAAGCCACTTTGCATATCATGTCAGGCTGTGGGGATTGAAAATCTTTTAACATTGCAACATCAGCCTTGAGGCTCACATGACACTAGTATTTGGTGGTAAGGTTCCGTAGTGTCAACTCCGGTGTCAATCCGATCCAGTAGCCGATTCTCAATAGCTGTATCTTACGGAGAACAATCATGAAGATGAAACACTTGAATTGATCTTCGGTCATTGTGCAGGGCCTGAAACACCCACATTCTTTGTTCACCACACTGATATGTGTTTAATCTTCAGTATCCCTATTTGTGTTCCTGAGAGGTTAACGCATACTGAATACACTGAATACGGAGCTCTGTTCATCGGATACTTGGGTCGGGATCTTGATTATAGCTGCGAATCCAGGGCCACGAGATAGTTTAGAGCTGCGCCCAGTTTCCGCATCAAAAGTTGCACCTTCCATTTGTCATCAAGTTGGGCGAAGTCGGTTTGAAACGATCCCTGATATTTCTTGAAGCAAGTTTCCAAAGTTCGTCCAGACTCAGTGTCAAAATTGAATTCAGTAGTTGCACTGGTGTCAGCACCTATAGAAGAAGGCCGCGGCCCAGTCGTTTCTGTCGTATTCACCAACACGTCAGAGTTTTAGTAAGCCTCATTTGGGCCTTTCCAAACTGCTTCTGTTGCTGTTTTAATGCTGTTTGCAGCTGATTTTGTAATTGGTAAATCCTACGTTATTCAGGTTATCTGTAAGCGAACGTCCCGTAAGCATTTCGACTTTTAAGGGAAGAGAAATTTCAAGCAGCATATCAATGACAAAGTTGAAGGTAGACGGTGAGAGAGGGCAGCCTTGTTTTACACCACTGGATGCGGCGAACTCAGGCAAAAGCTTCTCGTATACTCGTACGCGTCCATACAGTACTCCCCTTTATAAATTTGGAAGGGACATCTTAGATCGCCAGACACCACCACGATCGACAGAATCAAAATAAGCTTTTAAATAAAGACAAACGGCAACATGAGACGTCTGAAGGAGTGCTCCTGTTCGAGAATTAGTTTTAAGGTAAAGATATGGTCGATGTACCAGCGAACATGGCGAAAGCCAACTTGATTCTCGCAAATATGTCTCTCCCGACAATCCATCATTCTGCAGTAAATAACGCCAGAGAGCACTTTAGATGCAATGGATACGATGCTGATGCCACGATGGCTTTCCCATGACGTTCTTGCGCACTCTTTGAAAGTTGACAGTTGAGGATCTCCAGTCGGATGGTATTCTGTTTTCGTTTAAAATCTGCAGTATGATCACCAGACTGTTCAACAGGACCTCGCCATCTTCTTTGAAAAGCGCGGGTTACAGAACATTCGGTCCTTATCGTTCGTTCAGCTATCATCATCATCATCANGTTGGTGTCGGCGAGTCCGTAGTGAGGCAGTTAGAAAGGGCGGTTTCGGTTATGTAACGGGTACTTCCATTGAAGAATGTGTCCAGCACCTGGGGCTGCGTTGGTTGGGACATGTGTTACGTATGCCGAACCATCATTTGCCGAAGAGAGTGCTGTTTTCCATGCCCAACTCAGAGTGGCGTAAACAGAGAGGTGGCCAATCCTTGACTTGGCAGAGGAGTATGAAGGAGATCACGAAACGCTTGGGTGCTGTCGGTGCT
>NW_008751963.1:230025-246333 GCF_000715545.1 Opisthorchis viverrini
CACAACACCAACAACACCCAAACCGTGAGTGATCTCTTTCACGCTTTTCTGCCAAGTCATGTGCTGTCCACCTCGCGGTTTGCGCCATCCTGAAGGAGGCACGGAGAAACTGGTCTCGTGATCTCTTTCACGCCTTTTTGCCAAGTCATGTGCTGTCCACCTCGCGGTTTGCGCCATCCTGAAGGAGGCACGAGAATAACACGCACGGAGAATAACACTGGTCTCGGTAGACAATGTTTCGCCATGCGTAGCACATGGCCGAACCATCATAGTCGATGATGTTGGATGTTCCCCCATATTGAAGTACCTACAGAGCAACCAAATACCCGTTTTCTAATCGCCTCGTTGCTGATACGCTGACGTTATCCGAAACCAGCCACGCTTCTGAGGCATCGGTGGTCGAAAACCTGGAGACGCCTCACATCATCTACCCGAAGAGGCCATGTCTCGCACCCATACAACGATACAGCCCTTACTGTAGCCTGGTAGCCTGTAGCTTGGTACACACTACCCTTAAGATCTAGTGAGATGCCTTTTTGACACCACAAGTGACGCAAA
Source organism: Opisthorchis viverrini (assembly GCF_000715545.1). Lineage (NCBI taxonomy): Eukaryota > Metazoa > Platyhelminthes > Trematoda > Opisthorchiida > Opisthorchiidae > Opisthorchis > Opisthorchis viverrini. The sequence continues at coordinate 230,584 of NW_008751963.1, forward strand.
TTAGCAAACGTGAATCGAGCCTTCGGGATTGTTGCACTGACTTCATGAGACACTGCTGTCAGTGCTAATACAACTACCGAGGTATGCAAAGTTTTCCCATTACTTCGGACAGAATTAAAGACGGGTGATGAACACATTTGTGAACCTTCCGAGTAGTGTATTACGAATATGCAAGCTATCCTGGTATTCAAAACATTGTTTTAATGCGTCGAACTCCCTAAAACGTAAACGTTTAGTATTTGTTGAATTAGTTGATTCATCTGGCTGTCCAGCCAAGTGCGTGCCCCTCTAATAAAGCAGAATCTTCCAAAACATCAACAGCTGACCTCTTTCCCCCTTAACAGCGAACTAACCTTATTCCCATTCATCGTCGAAAATAACACTCATTTTGCACTTTTATTCTAGTTACCAAAACTAAGCTTTGGAAAAGCAAAATCCGTGGGGGGGGAGAGGATGAATAATCCAATTTTGAGCTCGCTGGGAAAAGCGGAGAGTGTGGCGCAATATCTTGGTTAGAGAAAGAACGCTCATGTTGAACATCCACTCGTTTTACCTAGCCCATCTGTGGTACAAAATGGAGCCTGATGACTCAACCCTTCCGTTAAGTTTTTTGCTAACTATGACCATTCATTGCGATTCCACCAACTTCCTGTTGCCATTTGACCGTTTGTGAGTTTTGGTGCCGTCTTATTGGTGGGCTGATACATCGGTCCTCCATTCTCCTTTTGAGATGATATTACGTCTGCAGGATTCCAAGCCGAAGGGTGAATATACTCCCATGAATACGGTGGTCTCTCGTTTTGGTCCCGAGAACGGAACTTTTTTTATATTACCAGTTGTCTGCCACAATACTTGCAGTTTCGGTTGTTCTGTCGCGGCTGATCCCGAAAATCTAAAACTTCTTTCCCACCGTTTCTTCTTTCAGGTTGACAGTCGTCGTCAGAAGCGTGAAGTTCCCGAATACCTCTGTGGTCGCATCAGTTTTGAACTGATGCTCGATCCAGTTATCACCCCGAGTGGGATCACTTACGATCGTCGCTCCATCCTTGCACATTTGCGCAAAGTCGGTCATTTTGATCCCATTTCCCACCAGCCTCTCACAGAAAATCAGCTTATACCAAACCGAATTATGAAGGAGGTTGTTCACGCATTTCTGGAAGAAAACCCTTGGGCAGAGAACTACTGACTTCTCGTTCCATCCCTTTCCCACTACTGTTTTCCCATTCCACCATCATTATTGTCTCCTCTCGTTTTTCTGACTTTTCTCACAAAGTTATTCTTTAGATATCCACGTTTGAAAAACTGTTTTAGACATCTGTTCCTACCTCCCCTTGTCCTATCGCAGCTTCCGATCACTCCACTTTTTTTTGCTTTCCGTACACCGCTTCTCCATCTCGCATTCTCGAGTTGTGAAGCAAGTTTATCCGTTTTTGTCTTCGTACGCGTTTGCTTATCAATCTGTACGAGCCTTGCTGCGTTCGGTGTACTTTTTATGTGATATGGCAAGTTGCAAGCTTGCGATTAGTCAGTTACAATAAACACTTTGTTTTCCATTCTGTTTCTAATTATGTGCTCTATACCGCGTGTGCAGTCTCCAGCAGTAACTCGCTTCTCACCTTTCAGCCCCTCAAAATTATTCGCTGCCCAGATAACGGCCTCCCCGTTCGTATTTCTGAATGTTTCCACGCCGGAGATTGACTGGGACCGTTCATTCTTCGGAAGCGGGCACAACAGGCGCCATTCGCCTAGGCCATCTAGACAGTTCAAGGAGTTCATTCGGTGGTGGGCACATTGTTGGGACCATCGGGGCTTCATATATATCTTCGTCTTCATCATCCTCGTCTTCCAGATCCTCCTCACCTGTGATCAATCCTGTAAGACGGTCTTTGCGCGTTGAAACCCGACGTCGGACAACGGCGGCACTTCAGGTTAGCATCTAATGTGTATGTTGGCTCTGTTCGTTACCATACCCTGAAGGTCTCTTGATGTTTAGTGAAAAGTAATCATCTTATAAAAATCAACATTGGCTACCTTATAAGCTCCCTTCGCATAGAATACACACGGACTGACGAACATATGGCACCGGTTTAATTCCTTAAGTTATTGCGCTTAAATCGTTCAAATATACCGAACTAATATGTTAATAGCAAGGCTACTCGTTTTTTCGGAAGAAAGTGGTTGCAAGTGATGTTGAAAGAAAGAAGGCCTTCGCTGCGGAGTTATTGGAATACACCAACTGAACAGTTACAGACAGGGAAGCAAAACTCTCATATGCATCTTGTTTTTAAAGACTGAGTATCCGTGTTCCTCTCGAAAGCGTCTCTCTGAACTTTCCTGGATACTCATTGACTCACTCAAATGTGAACGAGTGCTACAAAGCAATTCCACAAATTCCGTAATAAATCTCACTTTTCAGGAGACGCGAAGCGGATTTATAGGAAAACCGCATACTACTCGCACGCTTTGTGAGTAGCACCCACCGTTACAATGGTAGCTTTATGACAACGGCATGATTGAACAGACCCAAATAACGAACCTGTCGTTTTGACATAAGCAAAACACTAAATCGGCATCCTGCTGTATTCACGCAAACTAATCTCAGGTCACAACTAGTGTTTTACCAACCGCGAATTTTTTGCAGCGTTTCGTCAGTGGCATCTGAACAATGGTAAGAAATCCCTTAAGAGCTTGTGTTTGGATCCATGTCGCTCCTTTTGCAACTTTTGTGGTCTTCGTAAAGCTGATGCACTATTTCTTCAGCCTCTTCTGTGTGCTTCAAGCCCCGTTGGTTTACAACAACGTTTTTTTCCGAACCACCTCGTTCAGATTCCAGGGTTGCCACCATTTTAATGAATTGTCGCCAGATTGTTGGCCCAAGACCGTTCATCTTAAGCATCACAGTGAAAGAACAAACGTCTGTGATTTTCTATAGAGGAGAATGTCGGTAGCTCAGGTAGCGTAGATGGTCGTTGGCTTGTTCGCTGAGCTGGGCATTTTGGTTGCAAACGTTCCATCACTAGTCGAGGTGACATCATCAGTGCGTAGTTGTGCGTAGCGGTGGGTTAGTGGCTGTGCGCTCAGTAGTGTTACGTGTGTGTTGCTGGTAGCCGGGGATGACCTTTGACCGCGATTAGTTAGGCGAAAGCGGTCGTGAGCTGTCGAAGAGTTTTCAGCAACCTTTTGAGTAGTTTCCTTTATGAAAAAGGTTCCATGTATCTTCTTTCGATTCATCAAGGTTGTTTCCCCCTCCTGAACCAATATCAGCGCATAATGTGGGAACATTTGAATTGCGGAAAACTGGAAGGTACACTAATAGGCTTTTCGTCAGTGAACCATAAATCTCTTTCATTATACGTATTGTTATGCATTTGAGGATTATCTTCCGCTTTGGTCTCAGTTAGTGTCGTTTGAAAATATAAATCTCGAGGCACGGGAACAACGGTCTGGTTCTTTGTTGCATGACCGATCCAGCGCAAAGTACTTATACCACCGTTTAGTGCTCTGATATCCAGCTCCAATTAATCATTTGTTCTTTTACTGCAGCATCTCAGTTGGCGTTTTAAAATCAGTCACACCCGGTTCGTACATGACTTCAAAACCACCACTTCTCACTCGTTCATTACCTTTCGTCGCAATATCATCGCCCTGTCGGTATGCTCACATCCTGTCATCAGTTGTTCTCTGTCCTTCACCTTTTAGCACTCGCTTGGGCATACCCTATCCCGCCGTAGGCCTGAAGTGATGGATTCAACAACCCGCCGTGGAACTCGTTCCTGGGACGATCCGTCTCTTGCCTCTTCCAGCGCACAAGTCCGGAGTGCTGTCTCTGTCAATTCCAAACCAATGAATCGAACTCGACGACGTGCTTTGCTTCGTTCCCCAATTGTTCGCCTTATTCTCTCGTCTAGCAATACCTCTCCACCATGTCAACCAGATAACTCGAGCCAGTCATCAACATCCGCGGTGGGGCAACCGACTCGTGAACGTTCGTCACACCGCGGATTGGACGACAGTATTCGTATTCTGCGCATAGAGGGTGGGGATACTACACGACCAGTGCGACCAAGAACCACTCGCTCCGGTACAAGAGCTACTCGGACAAATCCACTTGCCCGGCGCCGTTCTCAACCGACCCGCACCGCAGCTGTACCGCCTAACCCGACGTTGGAGGAGGCAGGTAGTCAACTGGAATCACAGGTCGCCGTGGACAGCGAAGAATTCCGTGCTATCTTGAACGCAAACAGGACAAATACAGGTGACGGGGACGATGAATGCGTCATTTGTCTAGATCCGAAGGCTAACCGAAGCATCGTTCTGCCCTGTATGCATACTTTCTGTTTTGAGTGTATTTACCGGTGGCTGTGTATCAATCCCTCGTGCCCCTTGTGTAAAAGACTGGCCCATCGCATCATTCACTCCATACTATCGGATTCTGACTTTACGGAAACTCTAGTTTCTGAGTTGCAAAGTCAGCGCAGTGCAAACGGAACGCACCGGCTTACTGGTCTCCCACCGGGCTTTGAGTTGGAGGAGGAAGGTAATTCTACTACTGGGGGTCAACAATCGCACCATCATTTCCACTACCATCTAGAGGCAGCGCCTGTTCGATTTTTAGATTATCTTGGTGGAATGACCCACCACCGAACATCCGCCGGTCCGCCATTATTCATCCCTCCCATTCTCATCCCGTCCGATTCTCCTCTGTCACGAACATCTCCCATTGATACCGTACTGAGCGGAAGCGCCAATGGGTCCCGCCACATCCCATACCGTTGGAGCACAGAATACGAGTGAGTTTCTCCTCCGTTTTGTTTTGTTCAAATTTAAGCCTGCTCCGTTCCGTTCGTAAATTGTAATTATCGTGTCATCCTTCAGCTTGCTTGTTTTACGTCTTCATGTTGTGACGATCGTGCAACTCTGTATCGGTCCCTTGGCTTCCTTCTCCGCCCACAATGGGATATCAAAAGGCACGATAGCTCTACACAGCCCTTTATGGAGACAGAGGAAAATTATTCCAACTGTATTTATAGGATAGTCATAGAGTGTTCCACAAGGTCGTACCAGAATCTCCGTGAGGGGGAGAGAAGCGTCGAGTCAAAGATGCTCGACTCAGATTGGCTGGCATTCTGACCAATCAGAGCATGCCTTCGTTTGGCCCGTGTCCCGCATGTGACACATCCGTCCAAATGATGTGATTTTCGGTTATTAGGGACGGCTGGCATCCGAACAATTCATGGACCACTAATTTTGATTTAGTCAAGTCCGTTCATTAGCATACAAACTGTTGTAGCGTCGAAATGATGCCTCTGCAATCCTATCCCGACGAATTCCATTTGACGACAAGACTGAAACACTTCGCTGCGTTCTGATGAGTACTGCGCCTGCGTGATTTGTGTTACCTTTATGTAATAGGTGAACCAAGGGGACCGTTATTACCAGACGCTTAACGTGATTAAGTTGCTGGGGTTACTGTGTCTTTGTATTAAACGATTGAGTATTGGACAGTTCTAAGTGGCAGAACACAATTAGCAGCAATAGAGACACAACCTCCCCTCGAGGAAACACTTTTCGTGACTCGTAATTCTTCCCTATTTGAACACTCACCCCAAATCATACGTTTTCTTATTCCCAGAGTGTTTTTCTTGTAAGGCAAGACCTCCGAGTGACAAGTATTTTCAGCGACTTCTCTGATTGACCAGGTAAATGTCGCAGCAAGCGGCCGATGTGATCAGCAAGATTGCTACACTATTTCATGACACAAGTAGATTCGTTCGGGTATTTATACCGGACAAGCTGAGTGCAACATTTGTCGGGCATCGTGCGTTCACAATGCGAATTAAAGATGATGAAGCTGGGAAGTCAGATGAACTATTGTTGGTCCCTGTAGTCCTCACGCAATTATTTCCTTTTTTGTTCTTATTCAATACGATAAGCTGACTGCATTCGTCTATTCGCATCGCCGTTGCAAGTCTCACGGATGTGCGACGGCTTTTCTGATCTCAATAAGTTACTCTGGTTGAAGGGTGAGATCTTTCATGTCCTGGAAGAACTGTGGAAGTCCCTCCCAAGCAGCAGAGTTTTTATTCATGACCTCTGTTGTATCATGTGTGGCCGTCTATTGGTTACGCCTGCAAGGAGCCTGCCAGACTACGCGATAGGGAGAAGACAGAGAACTCGCGACACGGCTGTATTGTCAGGACAAATCATACAGAGCGTCTGCGTAAATATATATGATGATATATGATATATGATAATGGCCAAATATGGTTGTTCGCTTGTTCGTTCCGCACAGCCAATGGTGGCGTTCCGGTCGTGAACAGTTTCAGGCCTACTACGCTGGTCCTATGTTGTTGGTGAGAGCCGCCAACTCACCTACTTTGCGGAAGTGTCCTAGCAATGGTGACCTTGGGGATGCGTCACTCTCTGTACATGTGCTTTTTTCATGTCTGGGCGCGTCCTGACAACCTCTGTCAGAATGTGTTCAAGATGGTTGTGTGTTCTAGTGGTGCACTATCCCGGTCACTATTTCCAGAAGATATACCGTAGCGGTCTGTCAATTTGTAACCATAAAAAGTGTTACAGCATCAGGAAACCTTAGTATGCAATTTTCTGCCTTCTGGCTGGTTAACCTTGTGTTAGACATCGTACACTGGTGATACAAGCCAAAGCCAATGAAACAAACGCTTGTTTTCTAACAGACTTGCTTCCCTACCGACTTACATACTCGTCCTCACCATAGAAACGGTCTAGGTAAACTGAACCAAATGCTGATCTCTGAGTAACAATTCCTTTGAGGAGCTCTTAACTGAGGAGGGTCAACCAAATATCTTGAATTCTGCAAAGATGGTTTCGATTAGGTAGAGAAACCGTACTATTGAGACCATCTACAGGTATTCCTAGTCCATTCAGTTACTGGTGTGACACCGACGTGAAATCTTTCATGAGGCTGTGACACCTTGGGGTAGTATTCCTGTCATTTTGTACTAAGCCCCACCAATGACCAAGATGTTTTGTCAAATTGTCAATTCCAGAATAAACAGGTGTTAGCTGGCACCGTGAAGTGTGCTTAGATTGTAAATCTACCTCCGGAAATAGTTCACTTTCGGGCGCTTCTTTCAGGCGTCATTTCCAGAGGTGGATAACTACACTAACGCCCGAGATCAACTTGGTCTTTTTTTATTTTCCAGGAAGCCCCGATAATAAGCCCATACGTGGAAACCGGCATCGGTCTCTCGTGTAGATGGATCTCACATGCCGCCTCGCCTAGTTGATGAAAAACATCGTTGTGGAATGTCTTTTGAAGTGGCCAGCTTTCAAAGAGGTTAATATTTTCAGAGAATTGCAATTCTGGGATTTGTCAGCAGGATAAATGATTTTTTGGAAAGCAAACTGACTAAAATATCATCAAGGAATGGTTTTCTATAAACTATGGAAAAGTACTTCCTTTGGATATCTCTAAAATTGATGTCAAACGAAATGTGGCATGTATCGATGCGCACCGTATAGAGGAACTTCTTTATTTGGCAACATAAAAGTCGTTCAGCTTTAGCACCTTTTCGGTGCCTAGCTGCTGTGCCAACCGAAGAAGGCACGAGGGGTTGTTGCCCAAGCTTAGACGGGGGCAGTCGACATGCACAGGTTGGGTTCGAATCACGGACGTTAGGTCCCTGGTTCGAACCTGGCCCTGATATCATGACTGATCCTTTTTATGTTTGGTAACGCGGTATTTTCTCATCCCTCGTGCTTCCTCTGGATGGCATGGAAGCTAGGTACTGGAAGGGGACCATGGATGTGCTTGATTAATATTATTTTCATCACTATTAGTATTATCAACTGAACCCCAACAATGAATGCTTACAAGGTCTGTGTTTTGATGTGCTCATTATTTTCGTTGACAACGAAGTGAAGGAAATCACCGATCAATATGGAGGGTAGCGTGTTCTTCACGGACATGGATTCAGCCAAGAACCAACGAGAATAAATTACCCATAGACAGAAGGAAATGCGCCCGGGAGTGACACTGCCAAGGCGAAATTTGAGAGGTCTTCATCCAGTCACTATGGTGATGTATGCAGAGGGATCGAATACCATATCTGGTTGAAAACGTCTGAGGTACACCACTTTAGTTGTACCCGTGGAATTTAATTTGGCAACCACACTTTGGAAAGATAAGTCACTTGGTCACCGGTAGAGCGATGGCACCTCGGAACACACGGACAGTCGTTCAGGAGAGCCTTATTTTATGGTCGCGCATTAGTCGCTTGACAAAGACGTTCTCCAATACTTTGGATAGGGTGAATCTGGTATGAACGAGTTGGTAGTTGTGTCTCAGGGCGGGATGGCTCAGTAGTTAGAGCGCGAATTTACTGACCGGAAGGTCCGTGGTTCGAACCCGACCTCTGCCTCCCGACTTCCCCTGTCTAGGCTTGGGCAGTTTGGCAGTATCTTAGCCCTCGTGCTTCCTTCGGGTGGCATGACAGCTAGGCATTGAAGGGGTATTACAGTTGAACGGACTTTTTGGCCGGACCAGGAAGGGACCCACGCTCAAGAATGTGGAGCATATGGGAATTTCTGCAAACTCAGTGGTACAGTGAACAGGCAAGGGTGGACGAGGCCTACGATCAGGGCTAAGTATAGAGCGTATAATCGGAACAAAATGGATTGAACTTGATCCAAGCCTGGAAGTTTCAATGTATCCAAGATAAGAAAACATATTTGAATTTTCTTTGCTGTAGTGGCGGGTATATGAAAAAGTGAGTAGAAACTGGTGGGAAAACCGGGACATTGGTTGAGGGTGACGGACAGAGTTAAGCTAAAAATTTCCACTTTCGGCCGTGGCGGGGATCTGATGCACTCTCGAATGTCATTTTGCCATGTTTTGAAGAAAGAGGGATGTATTGGGGCGTTCCATCACGCACGATTCTCACATTTGTCATGAAAGTATTGGGGCACAGAAAACCCGGAAGCTTGACTCTCTGTAAGGACTAGAACAGGTTAAGTGGTAGAGGCTGGGAGTTTATAAACCGACTTAACGCTACTGTTACTTCCAAGAAAATCTCAGAGCAAAGGCTTGAAAGTGCGGTAGGATATAGTGGCTCACTTATCATGTATGTTCATGTTTGATTGGTGATTAATGAGCTGCTACCCCACTCCGGGAGCTTGGATCGGCGAATCACGTATGACTGCTATATTGTTCCGGCGCGGGTATTAGTCAGATGGCATCTGACACCTGTCGTGCGATTAGTCGATTATCGGTATGACCTTGAAATACATGAATGCCCAGTGAATCCTTGTATATCCGGGTCTTTTTCTGGAAAAAACTTCATGGATTTTCTTTGGTAATAGTTGGGGACGATGTCATAGGTAGCTATTTTGAAAAGATCTCACTCACAGCTTTGGAGTGAATTGATCTTTAGAGTAAGTAGTCTTTCCTCGGGATTGCATTGTCAGTTGGTAAGGTTATAAGTTGATTGATCGGTGCGGATGTTTTTTTAAGATGTCTGAATTCTTACATAATTCTTGTACTTCCACTCTTAATCGATGTGCAGTAGATGGACAAGTTGGTAGAAAGCACGAGGAAATTCATTATATCCAGATACATGTAGCCTGAAAGGCAGTACGCATTTGGGGCTAGAGTCAAGCAAGTGACCTCTCATCACGCTTATGCAGTAGAATTTCATGATTTCACAAACCCCTAACCGATGGACTAGGTGCAACTTTCATAATCTGCACTAACGCTTTTGCGTTTCATGATTATATCAAAGTCCGACCTTTGTCGAAGTTTCACAACTGGCTTAATGAGGAAGTCAACAGACCAACGAAAAATCCGTTAGCCAGTGCGTTAAGTTGTGTTAAAGTTCAAATTCATTAGGTAAGGGAAAGGATAGCGTCCTCATTAGCTCAGTCGATAGTGGTGCTCGTTTTGCTGGATGGTGCCCACATAAGCCTCTCCTTTTGCTGGATGGTGCCCACATAAGCCTCTTCCTGCTTGGCTGGAGACACTGAACGATATGGCGGCAAACCGATGTCAGTGGCACTCGTGCTGTCATTTAGTATCTAAATCGCCCGATGGAGTGTTTGGGGCGTAGGCACCTTGGATGTTTGTGGTAGACTAGCACTAGTTCCCCTCCCTTTCTCTTCATTTTCCTTCCATTAGAAGGCTTTATTCAAATAGATTGACATGATTCTACGTCAGTTGAGCATAAGTGTTCTCGTTCCGTGTTACTCTCCATGATTACAGTCGATAGTGCACGTGTTTGGTAAACGGAAGATTGGTGGTTCCCCACCACCACCACCATCATCACCATCGACAGCATGACATCAGTGTTCAACACCGATGCTTAACTGCCGTACAACCATCACTTATTTGAAAGCCTTATCGTAAAGAAAAGAGTAAGGGTGGACGGGGAAGGGACTTAGTGCTAGCCTACCACAATCATTCCGAGGTGCCTACACCTCCAGACACTCACTCAGACGATCTGGATAGAAACTGACAACAAGAACGCCACTGACATCGGTTGGCAGCCATATCTTGTAGCGTCCAACCAGGCACAGTGAGGATCACGCGGTCCCCATCCTAGAAGGCGAGTATCACCGACAGCACCCAAGCGTTTGGTGATCTCCTTCATACTCCTCTGCCGCGCCATCAAGTGTTATCCTTTATCCATAGTTCGTAAGCCTGTCTAGATAGGTGTAAACGGCGCGAACACGGACGGTTTTTTATCAGCGTTTTCAGTTGGTCATTTGTTTGTTCGCAAGGCTATCCAATTTTCGGCACATGGTTCGTCACCTAATCATCGCTTCCTAATACTCGTTCTCTGTACAGATCTTCTGCCGAAACCCACAGGTCTCTACTTGTTGACCTGGTGAACAATGCACTGCGCCCACGATTTTCCTCGCTACTCGACGGTCTGCTACTCCGTCAACTGGTTTACGTATTCGGATTCGACTCATTGCCTGTGTCAGAAGAGTAAGTGGGAGTTCTGTTTTTGCTAGCTTTCTGCTTGTGCACTGTGGCAGTGCATTCAAGCATATCATCAGTCGTTCAGCTGTAGCACCCTTTGGTTGACTAGCTGCCATGCCACCCAAAGGTTGCACGAGGGCTGGGATACTGCCAGGGTGCCGAAGTCTAGACAAGAGAAGTCGCGAGGCAGAGGTCGGGTTCGAACCACAGACCTTCCGGTCAGTTAATCCGCTCTCTTGCCACTTGGGCCATCTCGCCCCCGCATACTACTACAATGTACTGAGGCTATGCCTCAGTACGTCCATTCGGTCTTTTCTGGGCTTGCGATCAATATAGTTGCAACCCCCCGCGCCTCGCTGTGTTAAATGCCGCGTGTCTCACCCGGAAAGCAAAGCTCAATCGTGTGTTACTTTCATCCATTCTCCAGTCTGTCGTAATATTGTCAGTAGTGGAGACTGGTGCTTTCCTGCCAAATAAGTTTGCCTGGACTCTTTTCGAGAAATACACTCATTTGCAAGTCAATTTGGTTTTCACGAGAGGCTCAACTGAATCTCTCGTTTGTGATATTCTACAACTGAATGTGATGCACACAGGCCGCCTCATGATCCATCGAAGAGTTTTCAGCAACCTTGTGAGTAGTTTCCTTTGCGAAAATATACTACCTGGACTCTCATTGAATACACTTTACTTATACCTAGGAACCAACTCTAGTTGATTCATAAGGTACTTTTCGGTCTGTATGAATGTCAGTGAAATTAAAGTTGTTCATTAATGTGTCTAACCTCTGTAAAATTGGCTGGGAGAGCAAGATGTCTACATCTTTGAAAACCATTGAAATGACTACGTCTGGGGATCTGGATCGACCCAGCATCCTTTAGGAATCTTATTCAACACTAGCCCAGCACACAATGGCACACTAACTTCAGTCAGGGAGGTCGGCTTGGAAGTGACAGCCAGCTCGCCACTGGGTTCGGTTACGTCGATTGACCTGTAGGGTGTCAACCACGTGCAGGGAGGATCGCCTAGACCCCATCTAGAAAGGCTTGGGGATTCTATAGTGTTCAGCTTGATAGTGTCTGCTCCCATCCCGTCTCACCAACTCATGACCCATCCTCCACGAACGTGAGTTTGGAGCAGAAGGCACGGTTTTCTCTGTCAGACAGTGGTCAGGCATTCTTGGTATACGCGCTAACCCCTTCGCCTGGAAAACCTTATCTGTTTTTCAAGTGAATTTGCTTCACTATCTAGTACTCGCTCACAGACCACTTTACTACGTGCATGCTACAACTCATTTTACACCCTAATGTGACCAGACGATTGTCAGTAAAAAAGCACGTGGAGGACATTCTCGTTTGGCCAGGCATATGTAGGAAAGCCAATCTGTCCGCTTAGTCGAAGGCCCCTTCGAAGTCAAAGAAATCCGTCATTGTTGGTCATTAACATGTGTGAAGTGAAGCATCAGTGGCAACACTAGTGTTGCTGTCCTTGATGATGATGATGATGATGATTCCAATCGAGCACTTGGTTTGATGTGAACATGTGGGCAGTGTCCTACCTACCTGGTCCAAATACTCTCTGATGCTCTCGGAGTTTTGCCTTGAATGATGTTGTAGTATTATCGTAGTCAGTAGCCACCTGTGAGACTGGGGTAAGACTGGACTCATTGTTGTTCCCAAATTGCTCGAAAAACCTACTCAAAACAAGAAAAAATCTGCCACCGCTGCTAAGAGCTTATCTGACTCTGCGGTCTGGCGGCGTTTCGATGCAGAAAGACGTATTAGCGTTCGAGAAACTAAGGTGGGGTCGTAACTCACAGACCATAGCCCAAGTAGACCGAATCGAATGAAAGAAGTGGGTGCGGAGGTAGATAATTACTTGCTCGCAATATTCAACTGCTTTCTCCCGTCTGTATGTGTCCGAAACTGCACTGTCTTCCTCCGTTTAAGAAGCCTGCTAACTCCACCAGGTTCCTCCATCTGCTCTCAGATTACTCTCGATCTGATGCCTTATTGTTCTGAGGTGCGGTACTTGTCTAGTGGGCGCCTAGAAACATCATATTCTTTGTTTCCTGCCGTTTGAGTGGCAGCGTTTGTCTCGTCCCAGTTACGACTGACGCCGACTAAGGATATAGCTTCCAAGACTTCACATGGGCTGCTCTCATAAAGTTGTTTAACATGTGGGCCAAAGAGTTCTTCGACGGTCACACGAAGTCCCTTCCGCACATCGATCGGAAGTTTACCAGACAAGAGCATGATCTAGATCGACGTGAGTGGTTCAGAAAGTTCGGCACCCGAGAACAGAGCTTCGTCATCTGCAGCTGATGGCTACTGCTTCGAAACCCAGTACTGTTGGGGGAAACTTGTTTGTCATTGTAGACCGTTTTCGCCTAACCACATGAAACTATTGATATTTGTTCGTTTGCGTTGTGATACTGCCAGAGCGTCGAAATCTAGACAGTAGAACGACTAGAGCCCAGAAGCGTGACCGCAGCGCAACAGTGGTTCGTGCATTTCCACTGGTTGACGTATGAATACCAAAGTAATTCGTTTTCTTAGGAGAATGCCGTGGCTTATGATGCAAGCCGGATGGTCAGGAGACCCTTAGTCTGACCTCCATCCACTGACCAACTGGGTGTGGAGTTTTACCAGTGTCACATGGACAACCCCTAGGCTAGCTCATTGAGTCACAGATTTACTGAAGCCTTCAAATCACGAGTCAGACGAGTGCCTATGTGATGGCTCAGAATGCAGAGTTGACCTGAATAAAAAATAAGCAAACTGAATGCGTACTCTGGACACAGTGGAAGGAGTCAACCACTAGCAGAGACCCACAAACGCACCAGATGCGAAGGGCTATCGACTGTATATTTGAGAGGCTTTGAATACACAATGTTGTTTCGACTGAATTGGAGCCACGTGATATGTGTCACGTGACACCAGCTTGTTTATCGACCGCGTACTGAGGTTCATGGAACAATAGTCCACTTTCACTCTCCCTTCTTTTGGAATTTTTTCGAGCGACTCAATTTTCTTGCGGATTTACCCGTTACATGCAGGTACCTGCGATACTTATTAGAGTTGTTTCGATTAATTTTTACTTCAAAGTGAATTGGGCTATAAAAAATATCAGCTGCAAAATATGAACACACCTAAAATGGGGTCTCCTCCAGATAAGCCCCGCCAAAACATTAACCCCCGCCACCCAAAAAAGATTAGAAAAAAGAGGATATGAAATTTGTACTTTTAGTTTTTATTGAAGAATTTGGGACTTCACTAATAATTTGCATAAAAAAGGTCCGTTTTTCGGTACCTTTGCCTCCAAACGAACTCACACAAGTAGTTATCCACTAAAGACCGGTGTGTGCCGCATCGGTGTTTATTCTGCATCTGTCAAAGATCCACAAAGTTTTCGGTACGGCTAACCGTTGGAGTCTACAGAATCCGTCAGGCTCAAACTTCCAGTCAACAGCGGTCGTGTGACTAATAGATAATTCCTCTGAGCAGAATTTGAATTTTGCCAAATTTTTGGACCAGCAATAAATGCATAGAATTACTGTCCTAAAATCCACCCTAGACCGCTCCAGCTAAGTTCCCTTTCGAAGACCGATGGCTTGCTGACACTGTCGGGCATTACACCTCCACCTATCTGAAACAGTTGAAAGTGTCATTTAGTGGCCATTGTTGCATAGACATTGGTGATGAATCACTCCGTGGCTTTGCAAAAAGCGTATTACCGTCTCCTTGTCATGAACGAGAGTTGCAAGCGCCAGGCAGTTCACCTAAGGTTTTACTTCCGAACTGAGAAATTTTTTGCACAAAATGAGCCTAGATGCGGATAAAGTCACGGTTGTGTGCGTGCATTAAATTGGAGCTGGCGAAATGTGACGGGGCTTATCTGAAAAAGATCCCTAAAATGGAGCGAAAAAGGGACCCTAAAATCATCAAGAAGAAGGCTATCCAGTTAGACGAACGATGCACCAGATTAGGGTGTGTTCAGTGGTAGGATTGGGCATATACTTCGAATTCCAAGCCAGCAAATACTGGTCAAACAGGTTATAAAAGAGATTCGACCTCTTTGTTTGACCACTGGATAGACAGGCGACTTCAACCGATGCAAAAAGTCACTAAGGCGTGTTCTGAGATGTCCAAGATGATCCTTCAAAGGAGAACCTGTGCGAGAACACCTTTCAGTATGTGAGATTGGCTTCTTTTCGGAGAAGATGCCATCGGAAATTTATAATGATGGAATACGCCCAAGTCTTTGGATTTCGAGGCACGAAGACACTGTTCCTGAAAGCCTGATAAAGCAAAGTTCATTTACACGTCCGCACAGAACTTATCTCGTTATACGCCCGCAAATGCTTTGTTTGCTTATGTATATAATTTTTGAAAAGCGTGGAGAGACCACTTATGAAGACTGTCTTAGTGGGTGGCGTCCGCGTTTTCCGACTTTTTATCTTTTGGCTGGGGTGTCGGAACATAAAGCTTGGGAGAATCCGAGGGGTGATGCGTTACGACGTGCCCTTCCCTTTATCTGTGGAGCTGCTCACAGAAACCTTTTGAACACATTATCCTTAACTTAGTGAAAACATCTCATAGGTACTGCGCGTCACACCTACTTTGATATTACCGGCCTACGTTAGTTGGGCCCCGTTCTGTTTATGAACATCAAGCTCTTTACTTCAACCACAATGAGTTGATCGGGTCATCATCATCATCATCATCAATGACAGCAACATCAGTGTTGCCACTGATGCTTCACTGCCGTACAACCATAAAGTTCGTTTA
>NW_008751963.1:247249-257201 GCF_000715545.1 Opisthorchis viverrini
TGAGATGCCTTTTTGACGCCACAAGTGACGCAAATTAGCGAACGTGATTCGAGCCTTTGAGATTCTTGCACTGACTTCATCAGACACTGCTGTCAGAGCTAATACAACTACCGAGGTATGTAAAGTTTTCCACAATCTCCAGTGGTTCTCCTTGAACTGTAAGGAGAACCACTGGAGATCGGGTCGTCTTGTTCAGTTTCTGTTGCACTTATGTTGAACAAGACCAGTTTGCGTAGATATGCTGTCAACCTTAGGCACGGTTGACTATCTCAGGTTTCAGACGGGACGGTCATCTCATCTAACTTTAGACGGGTAACCGTTAGACTCTTCAAAGGATGGCCAATACGTCACTATAGGTCGATAACTGGCTCTCTGGCGCTCAGATCTTGACGAACTTTTCTAATTTATTGAGCATATAGTCTGCCGCAGAGTTTCCAGCAACATCATGAGTGGTGTGGTACGTCAATACATGCTGTTAAATTTATTGCACATCAGTTTTTTAATGCTGTGAAGCATGATAGCACATATATCCGTTGAATTGGACACTAATTAACCTAGCGTTTTGTTTTCTTAAAGCCCCCAACTGGATCGAGACATCAGCCCTCGTTTTTTGGCGGACAACGAAGCGCAACGTCACCGTCTTGAAGCCTTCGTGCGCCGAGAACTGCGGGTTCTGGCACCCTGGTTAGCCTATCAACCGAACGATTCATCTTCTGCATCAGCTCTTCGGGACCAACCGGGTGAGGCTGTACATGAGCATGCTATTCCAGCCGTCACTTCACCTTTGCTTTGTGGTGCACCAGGACTTCTAGCTGAAACCGTGGAATTGGACTCAATAACCAGTCGTGTTATGCAACATTTCACCAACGTTTCCATGACTGACGACACAGCACTGGTCGAACTCCTGTCTTCGTTCCCCTCGCTCCGCCCTCCACTTGTTCCCGCTACTTACCTGTCTCATTTTGCCTCTGAGGTTGTACAGTTCGCTCGATACACAGGAACATTAGAGCAGTACGATTCCGCTGTGTGTCTCTACCGCCGTAGGGTGAGCACTGCACTCACCTCGCGTCTTCAAGATCGATCTAGATCTAGACGTCCAGATCCGCGCCTTGCGGTGTACGTTGCATCTGCATGTTGGCCCCGCCTTCGTCCAGGATTTGCCCAGCCTCAAGGTCTAATCACACATCCTTTGAATACCTGGCTCCTTCAACGCCTCTTTGTACATACTGTTACGGGTTCTACACACCCAGCTCAACTCTCTGGAACGGGCGAACCTCCACCTACCCTACCGGAACGGATTGTCTTTCAAGCCCTGTCTACTCCCAATTGTCATCCCAACTGCGTGCGACTTTCCAACATTTCTCGAGCGCTTTTAGGTGCTTTACCTTCATTAGCACGGATGCGTTCCCAGGCTGCAGTCCGTCCAGTGGATTCCTCAGCAAGTGAAAGATACGATAATTCCCAGAGTCCGCTCGGTTTAAACGTCTCCCGTCGGATGACTGGTGCAGAGTTATATCCCAATCGCCTATTGTATCAGCGCGTACTCAGTGAGTTGATCGATCAGGCTCGGTTCAGTGAAGCACTTTCCGAATATTTCCACCAGTACTTATCTGCACGTGAGCAACGAAACAATACGGCTCCGGTTGATCTTACACAACCGAATGGTTTAGAGACGGCCGAAGGACATTCAAACATTGTGGGAAATCATCTTGGTTCATCAAGACGTACAGAAACTGTATCTGGCATGCTCCAACCTGCATTGAAGGTGCACCCCTTGGCCCTTCGACGTTTGAACGGCTTGCTGCTCCTTTTTACAGCTCGAATACCTGGACTCGGGAACGGTGTTGCTTCTGACGATGGGGACGACGAGGATTGGATGAGTGAATTGCTGCACATGCCCCTTTTGCAAATGACCGTACCTTCTACCATTGTTGACCTCACTTCAACACGGGGTCGTTTATCCAGAGCGCGCAGACGGCCTGTTGATGTGTCTACCCGACAATCCAACTTTTCTGGGGCGGACTGGACTTTTCTGCGACAGCTTCCTTGGGATAGCATTAGCAGTACGTCCGAACGAAGATCAGTTCCCAGACCCACCGTTACCGCAGTGGATGAAACGTCTTCTGTCGCGAATTCAAATGTAGAGTCTATTTTATCCTGCCTACACAATCAGGTTTCTTTGAATCTGCCTTCTGCGGAAAGCCATCCTGAAACCGACCAAAGCGAACCACCTAGATCAAGCCGTTACAGTTCGCCGACGTTGGAATCTGGTTGGCGAAATCCCGCCCCATCTTGCGTTGTTATCTCGTCTGATTCTTCATCCTCATCATCGTCTGATGAAGAAAACAGGGTTGTTCACATCAACACAGTTTATCCACTAACTACTGATGAGTCAGGATCAGAAACAGAGTCTAATTGCACTGAGGTTGAGCGTCGTATTTCTCGTAGCCAGCCCTTAAGGAGTATCCAGAAGGGATCCAACGGTGTAACTTGTTTGCAAGAACCTAGCTTGCTGGAAAACGCGGACGTTAGGGAAATTGAGACAGATGCAGGTAATTTGTCGTTGAATCAAGAACCGGCCACTTCCGTAAGTGCTACGGAACCCGTATCCCCTGTAGTGGGTAATCTCGGTACTCCGCGAGAAGAACCCATGGAGGTGGATGAGCGACCAGAGGAAGGATCTGTCATGGCAACACCTGTTGCTTCCGGGTCTAAACGTCCAGCCAGTTCTGAGACCCCCAATTCATCGAACGACGCTGTATCCGATCTAAACAGTGGGCTTTGTCCATCGAAGTTGGCCAGACTGGAGGCCTACTTTTCCGGTCTGCCTCGCGAATGGCAGCATATTTTATGGTTGCGTGCAAATGAAAGCTTCCAGTCGCCATCTAATACCTCTCGTCCATCACTGCCTAAGAGAATGCGGCATAGTGGGACTGGTGGCATACGAACTCGAGTCTCGCGTAGTCGCAGTCCGGTCTGCGTCGACGATACCGATGATAGTGACTGCGAATTACTACACGAGTATATCAGTCTAGACAGTGATTGACCAACCGGGTGAGGCTGTACATGAGCATGCTATTCCAGCCGTCACTTCACCTTTGCTTTGTGGTGCACCAGGACTTCTAGCTGAAACCGTGGAATTGGACTCAATAACCAGTCGTGTTATGCAACATTTCACCAACGTTTCCATGACTGACGACACAGCACTGGTCGAACTCCTGTCTTCGTTCCCCTCGCTCCGCCCTCCACTTGTTCCCGCTACTTACCTGTCTCATTTTGCCTCTGAGGTTGTACAGTTCGCTCGATACACAGGAACATTAGAGCAGTACGATTCCGCTGTGTGTCTCTACCGCCGTAGGGTGAGCACTGCACTCACCTCGCGTCTTCAAGATCGATCTAGATCTAGACGTCCAGATCCGCGCCTTGCGGTGTACGTTGCATCTGCATGTTGGCCCCGCCTTCGTCCAGGATTTGCCCAGCCTCAAGGTCTAATCACACATCCTTTGAATACCTGGCTCCTTCAACGCCTCTTTGTACATACTGTTACGGGTTCTACACACCCAGCTCAACTCTCTGGAACGGGCGAACCTCCACCTACCCTACCGGAACGGATTGTCTTTCAAGCCCTGTCTACTCCCAATTGTCATCCCAACTGCGTGCGACTTTCCAACATTTCTCGAGCGCTTTTAGGTGCTTTACCTTCATTAGCACGGATGCGTTCCCAGGCTGCAGTCCGTCCAGTGGATTCCTCAGCAAGTGAAAGATACGATAATTCCCAGAGTCCGCTCGGTTTAAACGTCTCCCGTCGGATGACTGGTGCAGAGTTATATCCCAATCGCCTATTGTATCAGCGCGTACTCAGTGAGTTGATCGATCAGGCTCGGTTCAGTGAAGCACTTTCCGAATATTTCCACCAGTACTTATCTGCACGTGAGCAACGAAACAATACGGCTCCGGTTGATCTTACACAACCGAATGGTTTAGAGACGGCCGAAGGACATTCAAACATTGTGGGAAATCATCTTGGTTCATCAAGACGTACAGAAACTGTATCTGGCATGCTCCAACCTGCATTGAAGGTGCACCCCTTGGCCCTTCGACGTTTGAACGGCTTGCTGCTCCTTTTTACAGCTCGAATACCTGGACTCGGGAACGGTGTTGCTTCTGACGATGGGGACGACGAGGATTGGATGAGTGAATTGCTGCACATGCCCCTTTTGCAAATGACCGTACCTTCTACCATTGTTGACCTCACTTCAACACGGGGTCGTTTATCCAGAGCGCGCAGACGGCCTGTTGATGTGTCTACCCGACAATCCAACTTTTCTGGGGCGGACTGGACTTTTCTGCGACAGCTTCCTTGGGATAGCATTAGCAGTACGTCCGAACGAAGATCAGTTCCCAGACCCACCGTTACCGCAGTGGATGAAACGTCTTCTGTCGCGAATTCAAATGTAGAGTCTATTTTATCCTGCCTACACAATCAGGTTTCTTTGAATCTGCCTTCTGCGGAAAGCCATCCTGAAACCGACCAAAGCGAACCACCTAGATCAAGCCGTTACAGTTCGCCGACGTTGGAATCTGGTTGGCGAAATCCCGCCCCATCTTGCGTTGTTATCTCGTCTGATTCTTCATCCTCATCATCGTCTGATGAAGAAAACAGGGTTGTTCACATCAACACAGTTTATCCACTAACTACTGATGAGTCAGGATCAGAAACAGAGTCTAATTGCACTGAGGTTGAGCGTCGTATTTCTCGTAGCCAGCCCTTAAGGAGTATCCAGAAGGGATCCAACGGTGTAACTTGTTTGCAAGAACCTAGCTTGCTGGAAAACGCGGACGTTAGGGAAATTGAGACAGATGCAGGTAATTTGTCGTTGAATCAAGAACCGGCCACTTCCGTAAGTGCTACGGAACCCGTATCCCCTGTAGTGGGTAATCTCGGTACTCCGCGAGAAGAACCCATGGAGGTGGATGAGCGACCAGAGGAAGGATCTGTCATGGCAACACCTGTTGCTTCCGGGTCTAAACGTCCAGCCAGTTCTGAGACCCCCAATTCATCGAACGACGCTGTATCCGATCTAAACAGTGGGCTTTGTCCATCGAAGTTGGCCAGACTGGAGGCCTACTTTTCCGGTCTGCCTCGCGAATGGCAGCATATTTTATGGTTGCGTGCAAATGAAAGCTTCCAGTCGCCATCTAATACCTCTCGTCCATCACTGCCTAAGAGAATGCGGCATAGTGGGACTGGTGGCATACGAACTCGAGTCTCGCGTAGTCGCAGTCCGGTCTGCGTCGACGATACCGATGATAGTGACTGCGAATTACTACACGAGTATATCAGTCTAGACAGTGATTCCTATTCCTCTGTTTACTCTTCTTCTTCTGCATCTTCGACTTGCGACTCTGCATCCCCGGTTCCATCACTGACGGACCGAACTCGGCACGCTCGATCCCGCAGCCGCATTAAACGTTCGAGCAAACACGGTTCTTCGAGGCCTCATCGACGCCAATCTTGTCGTCATTGTCGGAGGGTCGAGTTTAGGCATCACTGTCGTCGTTCTGACACCGTGAACAACATTCCCATGCCTGCTGCTGTATCTCCAAACTTCGTCGTCACCGCCATCACCCTACTACCAGTAGAAGGTATCATCGTGACCGCAGGGTTCATCGTCCACGCCGTCCGCCTCTAAATACACCAAATTCGCCTATTCTTATTTCTGATGATGATGAAGAGCAACAGCACAACGATAACTTGTTGGTTAGTTCAACGCACACTGAGAACGCTTGCGCGCAACAACAACAACTGCATCCAACTTTGGAAGGATTGGTGACTCTAAAAACCTCCGACGAGGCTTTAGACGGTGACTCTAGCGTGTCTCACCGAACGCAGCGACAGTTGTCTTCCTCAATGGAGTCTACCTCAACAGCAAAGGTGGTTGATAAGCAAGTGCAGGATATGTCCACCTCAACGAATGATCTTCACTCACCTCCACCGTCTTGTACATCTTCCACAATTCCAGCGCTACCGATTTTCGAACCTCCGACTATCGATGACTTTTATAGATTTTTGGAGCGTTTCGATGCTCACAGTAATGGAGAACAACCTGTTGAACCATCACAGCCCCATGCACATTCTGATGAGGTGATGTGTTCTAAGCCTA
This sequence comes from Opisthorchis viverrini, assembly GCF_000715545.1. Taxonomy (NCBI): domain Eukaryota; kingdom Metazoa; phylum Platyhelminthes; class Trematoda; order Opisthorchiida; family Opisthorchiidae; genus Opisthorchis; species Opisthorchis viverrini. Next base: position 253,414 of record NW_008751963.1, read on the forward strand.
ATGTTGAACCTGAATGTTCTGAAAACGGAGCCAATCCATCATCGCCGCATGTCTTTCCTACCACTTCCCCGCATATCGACGCAAGTGCCGCTCCTGTTGCCTCTCCATCAACCAGTTCCCCGAGTACAATGTAACACATCCATTTCTCAGTGAAAGGCACCAGACATGTGCGTGCTATTACTCCATTTGTCAACCGCCCTGTGTTTTGTACAGACATTGACTTTCACAAAATTGGTGACCCAATCACCAAGCCACTTACCAGTTGCTGTACAGGCGGTACCCTTCGTGATCCACTGAGTCCAGTTTATTTTTTCGCCAATGTTGCTTTTCTGCTAATCTCCCATCCTCTGTCCGCACCGAGAACACAGCTCAAAGTGTAGTTGTTGTCCCACCTGAAAGCGCACTGCTCTGTAGGCTTGTCCATTATTCCAGTCGGCTTGATTTCAGCCAACGCAAATTTGCTTTATCCCCAGTCTGGTTCGCCTCTATGAGCAAGGAGCTTGGGTGATTTTGCGTTCCCGTCTAAAATTGGCACCGACCTGGTCGAAGCCTGCTGTCACTAGGTTTTTATGCGTATTGTTTTACGACGAATGTAATATAAGGTGACTAGCCTTGGTCCCGAGGTAGATTTCAATCATCACATAACTAGTTGGAGATAAGTCATCTTTTCCGTAACCGTTAAGTGCCAATAAACGAGTGGTGTGGTTCTACACTTGACTGATAGTCAAAGTTCCGATCAACCGTGGTCATACCGGTCATCCTAATGAGCGAAACAATCAATGCGCGAACTAATTATGCGGTCACTGTTTTCGTTACTACTGCATTCATGTGAAACAACGGAGAATAAGTATGGCCGCACAAGGTCAGCATTTTCGACGCGCATCCTAAATCCCTTTTCTAGATTTAGGTTCACTAGTTCTTGGGTGAATTCGGAACATATCAAATTGAGTTTATATGGGAGCCGACTGACCAGACAATAGTGTCCCGTTCCCAAAGGGATGGCTGTGATTGATTTTAATGGGGATATTACGCTGGAACTTGCCTACCACAAGATCATCATAGGTCGATTTGTGTTTCCGGCGTCTTCGTTTTGTTCATTTTTTGTAGACGGGGAAATGCACACATCCTCATAGATGTCTTTCTAGTGGACTGCTCGTGCCACCGTAGCTGAGGTGGCGCGATAATGAGAAGCTGGCTGCGTGGCGTATCTTAGTGCGCGAATCCCTGGTTAAATCGTTGTCTTATAATATTTCAGCTACCGTTCATCACAGTCGTTTCAAAAGTTTGGTTGATTTGGTTGCAAATACTTCATCGCTAATTGGGGTGACGTCCACAGTGCACTGACGAGCTATTGACATTCTTTTCAACACAAGTGTGACGAAAATGCATTATTACCCTGTCTAATAGTGCAAAACATCTATGGAGGGCACACGAAACAGCTAAAATGTTCAAGATTTATTTGCTGGCTCCCTCATCCGATGATAAAATGCTGCCTCCCTGTCGCTAGTTCAGACGCTCTGGTCTTGATACAACACCACATGTTGAGGAAAGTAATGAGTTCATCCGTGTTCGGTTGGATCAGTCTCTTTGGAATCCTTGCGTTTCTTCCTACTCTTTGTAGAGACAGCAGTCCACTGGAAGGTTAGGTCTGTGATGCCAACACAACTCTCCGTCCAAACGGTATTGATTAGAGCCGTTTACAACAAGCTGCCGAAGCGCAGCCATTAACTCAAACGTAAGATTTTGGGGTTACCAGCCAAACAAGAGTAACAACAGGGTTGCGAAACGAGCAGAAGGTCGCGAAGCTTCCGAAAACACTGGTTTGCGCATAAAGAGTTGAACGTTCATGCGGAGGGTTGGGACACTATCTGCGTCTGACTCGCTATAGTAGCGGTTGTTATGCTGTCACGTGGTCCATCGTATACGTCTAACTTGCAATCTTTGGTTCACGTCCATTCAAACCCAACATATAACCAATTTATCGTTCCATCCCGGCTTTCTTTTCGTGCCATTTAACTGCACCTTTTCTCTGCTTAAGTCCAGCTTCATCTTGGCTTGCAGTATTCGGATATAATTGCCAATGTGCTTCGATAGTTGTCGAGAAATTCACAATGACATGCTCAAGGTCATAACGCCATGATACTAGGGGGAACTGTTAATCAAGAGTGAAAAATAGACGGACAATCGATGCCACCCGGCAGGTGTCACGTCTCCATCCAGCTGAAGTTTGCAGATAATATTCGAGGTTGAGGCAAATCTCCCAGCGTAGCTAACCTGGTTGATTATTGGCTTCAGCTAAATTTGTGGCAGTTATTTCCAGCAAACAAACGTTCCGGGAAGACCAAATAAATTTAGGGAGCTCATCGATCGATTGCATGCGCCTTGTATCTAAAGGAAGTTCATGTAACTTACCAATTCACGTGGCATTTAACTGGCCAGTTTTCGTCTTACAGAACAAAACGGTCATCCCCCTGAGATATTCTGGTTCTCACGTCTTACGATTGTACATGATGGGCAATATATTTTGTTTTTCCGACATGAGACAATCACTATAGCGCAGATTCATTCGACTGTTTTTTTTGGGGGGGGAGGGGGGCATTACAAAGGAGAGTTACCACTGCAGTCTGGTCACAATTTTGTTCGTGTTTAGATTAATTATTTATGATAGGGTTCAAAAACACAGGATTTAGAGGAAAGCTTCACACATCAAATAACGGACTGCATCTTACTCAGAAATGTCAAGCGTAGGAGTCTGTGTGTTTTAGCCCGGCGTGAAAAACGAATCGCTTTTTATCGCTCTCCATGGATAGGTGCACTGAATACAGGCTATGCTTATGTGTGCAGTCATATATACGTGGAAAGTCGGCTGGCTCAGACCGGAAATAGTATGTGAAACTTCCAAAGCGCATTTTTTGTGTGAGGAGATTTAGAGATCTTAATGGAGAATTGGTCTTGTAAGTGAAGCCAGTCTGTGCTGAAAATCCGAGGAGCACTGTACGGCTACTCGCACTCTGACAGGATAAAGCGCCACTCATCCTTCAATCACGGGTTCCAGACTACCTGCAGTTTCATGAGGTGTACAATAGGGATGAAACAACTATACAGTGGTTCTCGGCTTCTCATTGGACGAAATCCATATTAATGTTCCAAAATAACTAGATTTTTGCACCAAATGAGATCTTGAACTTCGAGAAGAAACACGCAATGCGTGGGGACGAGTTCGAAGTACACCGATTCAACAATCAGTGGAGTGCTGCGGCAAATAGTGATGACTAAACAGTGAGCAAATTGAGTCGTTCTGGTGTTCCCTGCACGACGCTGAAAAGCTGCCGGGTGAGATTTGCGCATTTGTTGGGCGAGTGATTGAGTTTCGAATGAGGCATTAAGGTTCAGATGTAGACACTAGATCCGTTTAGGCAGTCATCCAACTGTGATTGCAGCCTGAATCGTACAGACTGTACTAGGTCAGCTCATACAACACAGTCGCGCATCACGGTCCTCATAACTGCCAAAACTTCAGCGAAGTGTGAAAGCCACTACCAGCAAACTCAGCTGCGCTGGTCCTTGCCGTCTTCCTGGATGGGGACTCCAAGACGGCCCACATCAATGTTTAGAAACGTTGTCGGTCGCGCCCTCAATGGCGCTCGTGCAGCCAAGCTATTGCCTTCAATGCATAGCTCCCTTCCCAATCCCCCCCACTTGACAGCCCACTGATAGCACTGGATTTATGCACCAATTTATCATCTCCCGCCTGCAATGCGCAGCTACCTACCCCCCCCCCGGTGAAC
>NW_008751963.1:257339-273140 GCF_000715545.1 Opisthorchis viverrini
TTGACAGCCCACTGATAGCACTGGATTTATGCACCAATTTATCATCTCCCGCCTGCAATGCGCAGCTACCTACCCCCCCCCCCGGTGAACGAAACTGCGGCAGCTACAACCACTGTACGACGAGCACGTGGTTATCACAGCTGACAATGATGATGATGATGAAAACTTCAGTCTGTTGTCCACCTGAGCCATCTTCGTTTTAGGGATTGTTAGGGTTCTCCTGCTTGAAATCCTGTCCATCACACAATGAAACACTAGGTGGCATTCACGAACACGAGGAAGAATAGCGAGACAAGAAACAAGTATTGCTCATATGCAACAATGTGCATATGAACGCAGTAACCAAGATGTCATTTAAAACAAAAGAATAAAAGTCGGCTGTTCGACAGTGTGTGGAGGAACAGAGGTCAGTATGGACCCTTAAGTAATCAGCGCTCTGCTCTGGTAACCAGTTTCTGCAGACCAAGTGAGCTTGAGTATCCGTACAAATTGTTTTCCCACACAGAGTCCGGGTTTTAACAACTCGATGGATATCGCCTGGGCAATCGCGAGTAGTAGAACTCTCATAGACTACCGAGATTCGGTACATCTAAAAGGCTTTGATAGGGACGACAGTACGAACAGAATCAATCGAGTGCACGGCAACTGGACTGGGTTATCTAATTCCACACTGGACAGTTGGAAAACTCTTGGAACCGACCGAGAAGTCACGATTTTCGGAAAAAATTTGGTATTTTTCCTCCAAACTTTCCCGAAAACGAACGACAGGGTTCATGAATCCTGTCAGACAGTTGCCTGGATGTATGATGCCCTGCATGACTTTCGACTCAGCGCACACAAGATTCCTTCGTTTCATGCTGGGTTGGAAGTTTACCCGTAAATTGGGTGCTTTGTAGGTCGCTCTGGTGCCTTTTCGTAGTCCCTATAATACCATTTTGGCCGCAGTCACCTCTAGAGGACAAACCGGTTCCTTCTCATCATTGTCAGCTGCAACACCCGCGTGCTTGTCCTACAGTGGTTGTAGCTGCCACGGTTTCGTTCACCGATGATTCGGGGAGGTGGGTTAGGTAGCTGCGCATTGGAGGTGGGAGCTGATAAATTAGTCCGTAAGTACAGCACTGCAGATGGACTGTCAAGTGGGGGGATTGGGAGGTGAGCTATGCATTGAAGGCAATAGCTCAAGTTTTTATCAACACCCGATAAAGTTTAGATGATTGCAATCGTGAATGGGATTACATAATGAAAACGACAGACATCAACCGTGAGTCAGGGTTCAACTGGATGCACAGATAAAGGCAACAGAAGTCGCAAACTGGAAGATTCTTAATCCTAAATCAGAGAACGGATATTGGCTGGGTGAAAATTGAGCATTTGCAGCCACACAGAACCGCTACAGCCTGTTGAACACAGATAACAACGATCTATGGATGATACCGGTGTCCATGTCCGAATCAATCAGTCGCTAACAACTAACGTGAGGGAATCGTATTTTCAGTTTTTTTTCGTTAAGTGTCATTAGTACAGTGGATAGTGGATACAGTAATTTTACTCATTACAAAGGCGGTTAGTTAATCCAAGCACTGTGATCTGTCGACTTGACTAGTTCCAGAAAACAAGCCTAAACAGGGTAATTTGAGAGGCAGAGGTCGGGTCCGAACCACGGCCGTCCAGTCAGGGTAATTTGAGAGGCAGAGGTCGGGTCCGAACCACGGACCGTCCAGTCAGTAAATCCGCGCTCTAACCACTTAGCTATCTTGCTTCCCATACCGATTTGGAGAAGATCAGAGATCTGATCGGTTCCCATTTAACTCCTCGAAGTCAGTTTATCCATTACCACAGAGGTACCAACGCACTCCAGCTGACAAATTGCAACTTTTAAACGCAAATATTGTCCCTAGAAGTCTCGCTTGGGGACAGCTACCCTACAGAAAGAAACCGGAGTACAAAAAACACTGAAGAGAACACACAAGGCAGCGGTAGCACACGCCCTCACTGAATTTCACGAGACCGAACGATTGTTGGTCTGAATGTGCTAGGGTATAAGCCATAAAATGAATGGGACATCGAATATAGGCTGTCGTGTACGGAATAAACATCGTTGGTTGCGAATGTGAGACAGAGGAACACAGATAAGGTTATCGTATCAAAGTCTGATAACTTTGCGCCGAGCGAATTCACACTTTCTGGCTTCGCTCAGTAATTTTTACATTCGGAAATGAGAAAACACTAGTGCCTGTACAGGCTAGTGTGGATTTTCAAACATCTAGCTGGTGCGCTGCATCATCATTTTGTAAGCAATTCACCGTTTGCAGCTTACAAGAAAGACCTCGTTTTTAAGCACAGGCGACAGGTAAGTGCGGAAACTCCAGTGGATTCAGTTACCAATGGGACGTGTACTGGTAGTGAACAAATATCGTATGATTTGAACTGAGCTTCAATTAACTAACCATTCGATCGATCAAGAACAGTGTTTTCTCTTCGAATAGCTGAGTTTTGGTGAGTCGACCAATTACCCTTACATTTCTAGCTCTCACTGTCACATCAGAGGAACACGACTCATGTGCGTGATTGTTCACAACAGCTTACTTTGTTGGTGCCAAACTTTGGTTCGACAGTGGTGATCACCCAAAGGTTCAGACCATGTGGCCCCATTACACCCGGCCTATATCCACAGAATTGGGTAGGGCAGCTTGTTGTTGACTAGTTGAAAGTATTTAGTATTTAGACGTTCAAACCGTCACAGGGGTTCCCCGTTAGTTGAAATGACGCAGTATTCACCCCTGATGGGTGGTGAGCTTGTCTCACATGGTCAGTTCCAGTAAGATCGTGGTTGACAAGACGAAGAACGTATGCGTCTTGCGCGTACGTGATCAAACTAATGAACACACTGACTGAAGTATGAGACTCCAAAGCGACAGTCTTCTCCAATTCCAGAAGCATTCATAAACATACTTCACGAAAAAGTCTCTTAAACTGGTTCGCATTTGTTACGGTCGTACTGAACCTACATGGTTAATTCACTCTAGAAGAGTGTACAAAGCCTGCAATAGGTTTGCAACTAGCAGAATACACTTATTTGCAGGCGACTTTGTTGTTCACGAGAAACTTGGTTGAATCCTAGTTTGCATCGTTCTTTAGTGGAATGCGTTGCATAATGACCACGTCACGTTATTGAAGTGTATATTCTTGGCTTGCCTCATGTGGAACGCAAGGCTGACGGAAGCTTGAAACTATGCATACCTGATGAATCCGAGCAGAGCGAGACCAATAGTTCTCAGCGATCTTATATATCACGAGTTACGTCATCCGCAGCGGACTGTACACTCTATCATGGGTGACTGAGGCAGCTGGAGCTATAGGCAATGCCGAATGTTCGCCATTTTGCGCATAATATTCAGCTGTAACGACCTTTCGGTGCCTAGTTGCTATGCAGCCCGAAGAAAGCATGAGGGCTGCGATACTGCCAGGTCGCCCAAGCCTAGGAAGAAGTCGGGATGCAGAGGCAGGTTTCGAACTACGTACCTTGCGGTCGGTAAATTCGTACCCTAACCAGCCGTCTGGGCCTAGGAAGAAGTCGGGATGCAGAGGCAGGTTTCGAACTACGTACCTTGCGGTCGGTAAATTCGTACCCTAACCACTGAGCCGTCTGGTGGAGTCGTTACACACTAAGTTCCAATGTCCGTTAACATCTGGCATGGGACCAGGCCACAGATCTTGGAGCCGATTCTAGGGGGGGGGGCTTCCCTGAGTTCTGGCTCCATGAGTTCCTCAATGAATAAGCTAGATATGCGCCTTTTTCGCAGACTTGAAAAGCACAATGAGAAGCGTCAGCGGACGCGTGCGTGATCACAGGAATTTCAGAAGCGTCGGTATGCAGTGATCAATCCTCGTTACCGGTAGCCGATGGCAATGTGGTCTACTTCGAAGGATTTAAAAGGTGAGTTATTGATAAGGTGGGGATGGTGAAAACACGTGAAAGTTGAAGGGGACGTTAGTAGTGGCACGTTTTCGTTTATCCGCCCATCTGTATGCACCACGCGCCGATGTGGCTGGCATGATATTTTCAATTGTGACGTTCATGGTCGTACGTGGGTTAGGATAATGTCACTGCCGATGGCAATGTGGTCTACTTCGAAGGATTTAAAAGGTGAGTTATTGATAAGGTGGGGATGGTGAAAACACGTGAAAGTTGAAGGGGACGTTAGTAGTGGCACGTTTTCGTTTATCCGCCCATCTGTATGCACCACGCGACGGCCGATGTGGCATGATATTTTCAATTGTGACGTTCATGGTCGTACGTGGGTTAGGATAATGTCACTGGGTCCACCCGTCACGAAGAGACTGGGCCATCAGCGTAGTGACGGTTTGGATGCCACCATGACCCACTGGGCTATACTAGGGTAGTCCATGCAATACTCGCGGTCCCTGTCAGGTTCGTAAATGCTTAGATGTCCGACCGAGTCTCCTCAACCTCCAGGTTGGGGGTCGGAACATCTGTGGCGACTTGTTCTTTGAAAGGGGTAGTGCACTTGCATTTCCCGCCAAACACCGGCGCCTAGTGATCAGGTTTTTGAGCCAAAGGTTGTTTCCCAGGCCCCTAATCATCGTCCAAACTTGGCCTGGGCACCCTGGCAGTATTCCATCCCACGTACAACCTTGATAACTACAACTAACATTACTGTACGCCACATCGGCCATCGAGTGGTGTCATCGGGCAGGCGGCCTTACATGCTGCATACAGCAGGGTGGGTGAGTAAAAACAGGTTACCGATGTCTCTTTCGCAAGCTTCCTTCCCCCCCCCCCTCCTTATATGTCTATCGATCATGGCTAACTTTTTTTCGTTCAGCTGTGGAACCCTTTCGGTGCCTAACTGTCGTGCCGCCAGGAGGCACGAGGGCTGGGATACTGTCAGGTTGTCCAAGCCTAGACAGGGATGTTTGGGTCTTTTGCAAACATTTTAAGGCATACCAGTGATAGAAAATTTTGACGGTTCTTGGCCCACATGTTGTGAGCACTCGTTTGCCCTTGAACAATTGAATGCAACTTTCATTGAAGAAAGAGGACAATTGTTCAGTTATAACACCTTTTCAGTGCCTAGCTACCATGTCCGCCAAAGGAAGCACGAGAGCTGGGATACAAGGTTGTCCAAGCCTAGAAAGGGGAAGTCGAGAGGCAGAGGTCGGGTTCGAACCACGGACCTTCCGGTCAGTAAATTCGCGCTCTAACCACTTGAGCCATCTCGCCCCGAAACCTCGAAGCTCCACCTATTAGTGACGGAAACCGCCAAAACCGGAGCCAAATCTGACAAGGTTCCGTCCTGTTTTGACGGGAAACTAGACGATTCTACAAGAACCGTTAGGTTGTACTGGCTACGCTCTGACGCGCCGGCGATTCAGAGGGACTTGAGACTGTGATGCACTAACTTAGGTGGACCTATGACAAGTGACTACGAACTGCGAGCAGAAGACCAGACCGCGATGGATCCTGTTGCCCGGCCACGATATTCAGTCTGCGTGCGAAGAGACGTCGGTATTTCGACAGCGGTTGTTTCATATTCACAGCGTAGTTAGTAGACGAAGCGACCACTGACGGCAACACACCAGCAATAAACACTTCCACTCAACCAGAACCAAGAGCCCCGGTAAGCAGAATAATGGCGAAAACGACCAGACAGTGCCCAAGACTTTGGTCAGCATTAGAAATGGGTATACCTTAGCATCCTCTTGAAGGAGTCATCGGCAGGAAACTCAACTTTCAAAGAAACCCTGGTTTCCCGATCGCTCCAACTTGACTTCAGTAATCTGGCAGTAATCCAGTCCCGTCCATCTTGCACGCCACGCAAGTACGTTACAACCCCGTGAGCTTCTATCACCACAGATCGGGCGTTCGGTTGCACAGCAGGTCCTCTGGATAGTCACAGCGATCTCCGAGGTGACAGACGCCGCAAAATTGTCCCCAAACGACCCGTTGTCAGTTGACGACTTATTGTCTAACGGAACGCCTCGAAACACTTATATAAAGAACACCCCAATCCCGGTCTTATTCTTTTGCCAAAGACTGTCATTGTATACCGACAGTGGGTCCAAGCGCAGAGACCGGCCGATTTGAGACTACAGCAATGCGCCTGCATACAGAGAGCGGCAAGCCACACACTGCATACCACTGCAAAGGTGAAACAGGATAGATTGATCCATGATACGAAGTTGCTACCACACCTGTCACTAAACGTCGGTAACGGAAGTTAGGGCCACACGAGAGTAAACACCCATGCATACGAAATAGATGGTCACCTGAACTAAGACTGCTTTTAGTGACATTGCAATCAATATCGAGACACTAAAGTAAGCGTTTCGCATGAAAATTTGGTTCAGGCGGACTCTAAAGCAAACACCGAGAATACACCACAAGGAACTTAATACCGACATACCGGATCATTTATAGTGGGTTGCCAGTATCCTTTACCCATACCCTCTTGCTCTGTACTTCAAGATAAAGCTTCCACATAAATCACGGCTTAATGACACCAGAGCAGGTACTGGACGCTCGTCTTCTTGCTGTCAAGCATTGATCTATGGCTTGGTTCGACAGTCTGTCATGATCAGACGGCCCATGTTGGCGAACACCGGCTCTGGCACTGGAAATTCCGCATCACATCTCCCCTGCAGTCACATCAATTTAAGCCTATGAAAAACTGACCGCGCGCCCTGTCGGCAAAACTTTACGACATAATACGCAAGCCGACCGAAAGAATGGAGGTTCCACTCACCATGGAACCACGTGCCGAAAACCGTGCGCACGTGCCGCACACCGAAGACAACACAGTAGCCATGTACAAATTGTATTTGAACTCATTTAGATTTCGCAGCCTTCCTCACAATTTTCGGGGCACCCTCGGGCCTACGTATACGGAAGGACTTGAGTATACGGTTCCGCTGAAAAGAGGAAAGGCAAAGTTAAGCACGTATGAAAAAGGCCATGTTTATTGCAATTTATCAGAAACTAGAGCGACATCAAAGTCAGACGGCTCTCCCTAGTTAGTGTCATCACAAGAACAACTGCACGCTGAAACTCACCTGCTGTCTAGCAACCATCACCTTGAACCTGTCAAAATCCGACATTTTCGCCCGAAGCGCTTTCCGCTGTAGTTTCCGTGCCCAGGAAGTCTTTTGCCACTCATCGGTGAGGTTGTTTTTTTCCCATATCTTCTTCACCGCCGCTGTTCCACAACCATGAGGTAGCTTGCAGCGAATCTTGGTGAGATGCAGTTTCTTCAAGCCGATTCCCTGTCTGGGGACGCCGGTGCAGGGGCCGTCAATCAACACTCGGTTTTGATCTATTATCTCGACGATGACTGCAACCCTCTTCGCATATGGACCATCTGCGATGAATACGACCCGACCCGCCTCAACGAACCTCCGGAAGCTGACCATCTGCACAGAACAAGCATTACCGGGGAGCGTGCCAGAAAGACTCACCGAGAAAAACGGCGCGACACAAACGGTGGGGCTGTGTAAAACAACCCAGTTCTCGGTTAAATAAGTTTGTGTTTGGTCCTCAGAGGCTGGAAAACAATTGGACAGCCTCGTATAACATCTTCTACCTGAAAAAACATCATCTCATGGCTAGAGCAATTGAGCTGATCATTGCCATTACGCTTGACCATATAAGCGCGCGCTTTGAAATTATAAAGTTCAATGGCAATTGGGTTTGCACACTATTGGTAAGCCCTATGGAAGTGCACTAGGTGTGTGCAGGTTTTCGATTCTGATTATAGATTCCAGTTAAAAATCGGATATATAAATTAAGCTTGGGCCCACCACTAGTGACTTTGTACCCCGACATCATTAGCAGGACCTGGATTCGAGGTCAGCCGTGATCGAGTGTGGCTGAGAAAGACAAAGAATCTGAGGCACAAGTGGAGGTTAAAGGAACAATTTCCAAGGAAATAACGCTAATATTACGCCCAAATACAATGAGTGAGAATTTTGGAAAATCTTTTGATTAACCTGTTACCTGTGTTGGGAGATTTCTTGACGGCATTTGGCGTTGTGAAACATTGGTCGCTCACGCCAGAACGAAAGGGAGCACATGTGCACATGAGTTATCCTCCATGCTCTCGTTCCCCTTATTCCTGATAAAGCAGCAGGTCGTTCAGCGGAGGAGACTTCTTGGCGCAGTAACTTATTTGTTGGCTCTGCGTTGTGCATTTTCCAGGATACTGAGTTCACATTTCGCCAAGATGGAATCACGGTCTCGCAGTTGAACACAACGCAGTGAATATCAACTACCACAAATTCCTAAAGTTCCGTTGAAGCAGTTGACCAACCTGATCGCCGTTGAGGAAATGAAGGCAATATAAATCTATAGGCCTTTGTGGGAAGTAACCATGGGGGGAGAATGACACTTTCCACAGGCAAGATTCTAGGGGAAAATGGAGAATTCTCTGAGGCACTTGGATAGGTATCTCCGGTTCGTCGGCCTTAGGCAGTGCTGTATAATAACTCAAAGGGCGGAATGTAACGCGAACTTATGAGCGGCATCGGTTTCGTCGGTGGTTAAAGGAGAGCTACATATATAAAATGGAATTCTGATGAAAGTGAGCCAACAGCACGAACTTCGAATAAATGGTCAAATTGTAAACCATAATTAACATGGAATGGTAACGACTCAATTCTGTGGTTCTCTCGCCGAAAAATTGACGGCTCGTGAGAGTTGTCGAACACATTGGAACACTGGGGGAAATGTGTTGAGAGCAAATGTTTTAACAGCAGCTAGGGTGGGGTCAGAAATTAAAAACTTCAGGCCCCAAAGCGGAAGACGAGAGGAGACAACCACTGAGTGTAGAAGACTGCTGATAAACAGGTAAGTGACCATGAATGCACGTGCAGCTTATGGGATCGTATCAACGTAACTGATGGGAACAAAGATAAATTCTGATTGGGCGGATAATCGGATAAACTACTCCAAAATTGAAAAAAAGAAAAAGTCTGTTGATGTGGTGAGGCCAGAATGCCGACACAATTTGGTGGTCTTAAATGGTGGCTGCGCAAACTTAGGTATGGTCCGGGTTAAAGCATGTAAGGATGTAAGGCCCACTTTGCCAACGGGAAACGCTAGAATTCCAAAGCTGTCCGGGGTCTGTAGTGAGAACATCCACGGATTCACGAATTCACGAATCGATACACGTGATCAAGGCTTTTGCCCAAGTTCATTTATTGATTCCTTTTTTGTCGTTCATCGGCGGTCATCCACCTGAAAAGGGCAGGTGAAATAAAGGGTGAAGCACTGCCCTTTAAGTTCCCAGTGCGTGAGTGTGCTTGCAAGCGCGAGGACTCGCGTAAATAAGAGTCTAATAGTGCGTTGAACTGGGTTCTAGAACAAGCGTGGAAAACCGACGGACAATGGAAGTAGATCGGGCCTATACTCATTTTGAATGACAGACAGATCATTCCGAGTGAAGGCAAATTCGACCTACTCTTCTCCGGCGCTGGTCTCCATTGTGAGTCTCCGTCTGGGATCTCTGCGGTTTCTGATCTACGTCAACGACCTTCCAGATGTTCTTGCGAGTCAATGTTTACTTTATGCCAACGCCTTGAAATCCTTGTTTCTCAATGCCCTTGCCATCCAGACGGTGTGGACGCTGCAAAGCAGTGAGCGATGGACTGGCTCCTTCCTCCAAATGACGAAAAGTGCGTCCATATATCATTCGAAGGAGACTCAGCGAATGCCTCTGTCATGCATGGTGAGAAAGGACCAGGAGGCATCATGAGGGTAGACGACAAAAAGGATTTGGGTGTCTGGGTTTCTTTAAATTTGTTTTTCTCAATGCACCATGAGAAATCGGCTCAAAAGGAACTCGCCATTTTACGGATGATCCGACGCACCTTCTCTCGGATCAATCGCATGGACTTCCAGGTACTCTTTCTCCTTGGATCCCGTAAGACTCAAGTTTGTGGAGCAGCGGGACGTATGGGACCCCATCGAATGCTTTTGAGAAGTCGAAAAATATGGCATCTGACATGAGTCCTTCGTCCTTGGCTTAGGTTGGGCTGTCCATAAACACGAGAATGCTTGTCGCGCAAGAACGGTTCGGGAGAAACCCGTGTTGAACTGGTGATATCAAGTTGCTGGAAGTGAGGGTGTAAAGGATGGCTCACTTCAGAATGCGTTCTATCACCTTGCATGACGCGCTAGTGAATTTTATAGGTCTGTGGCCGCCGAGCGATATTCGCTAACCAGTTTTGTACGTTGGCGTGTCACTCGCCTCCTTCCAAGCAGAGAAAATTTAGCCTTCGTCAAGCGACTGAGGCAACAACATGTAGAAATGATTTGTCAGTGTAGACGACGTTTCCTCCAGAATCCTTGGGTGGACCTCTTCGGGCCATAACGCGCAGAATGGGTTGATCTTGTCCAAGAGTTGACGAATGTCCTCCACCGTGAAGACCAAGTCGGTTAGAGGCTGTTCGTAGTTGCGCTTTGACAAAACCGGATATGACAAGGACTATGGGGCTGAATATAGACATGCGTGGTGTTCTCTTAAATTTCAGACACCGCGTTATTTTTACTCGTGGGCTCACCGTTCTTGTCCCTCAAAGAGAACGCAAATGGCTTTGTTATGTGGCAGTCTAATTTACTCCAATGGCACATTTGTTTTTCCTGAAGCGGAATTTTTCTGCACAATGGTTGAATATGGCGGTACGGATAGCTGCAAGAACCTGAGCCATTCTCCGAGGTGCGCAAATAACGAAACCTTTCTATGTTTGAAGATTCAATGAAAAAATTCAATTTTCTAAGAGAAAAGCTGTCACAGAACACTTTTGCCGGGGCGCATGACGCAATATACTCTAGAGCGAATGTTGAGGTAAGTCTACCGTGGAGAATTCTGCAGAAGCTTTTTCACAGATTTCTTTGGGGTTTAGTAGTCTGAGGACTGATCGGGGAGCTTACCTCTCTTCGATGAAGGGAGAGAATGTGAGATGAGACTCGGGGCTCTCACCCGTTATGAGACAATAATCCATTCCTCAGGTCGTTTGGAGAAAGATATTTCCCTGGTTACCGGTTCACCGATCACCAAAACTCATTGTGCCTTTTAGTTACTGTGCTGTCAGGAAAAGAGGTCCGGATGACACAATGAACCGCAGGAGGAACTGGCGTCATCACTGATGTCAGGTGATGGGTGGCTCGCAGTCTGGTTTATCTCGCCGCGTACCCTGATGAGAAATCAGAATGATGAGTGATGATGCTCAAGGATGACTGCTTGATTTTCTTAGTTGGGAATTATGTAGTTGAAAGCAAACTAACGATAATAATAATGTTTATTCCCAACTTGTGGGTGGCATACCGTCTGGTATGATCGTGCGCTTACAGTCAGAATGAAGCATGACTGGGGATTTGTGGGGGGGGGTGGATTTCACCAAAAAAGGACAATGTCATAAACAGTGGGGAATATCCGATGAAATAATAATAGGATTCTTTCCCAACTTGTTGGGAACAATGGGCATGAGGTCTGACTAATTCAAAGATAGCCAGCTGGCATGATCTAGCGCTGAAAACCATTGCCGGCCATGAGTGACCTTGGGCGGTGAGGTGAATGACCGGAGACACAACGGGCAAAAGTGGAGATGGAGATAAAGTAATTCTAATTGGGTGCACACTGCGAGTTTTGTCTCGAAAATGTGGTTTAATCTGAAACTAAGCGGACTCACTGGTTACACTGTTGTGGGGAAGTCAGATGCATGGAATAGGTTGGATGGGGGCAAATTGCTAATACATAGGGCACCGTATACGGATTTGAAATTGTGGAGGAGGCAAGCCGAAATTGCAGCGAAAATTCATTGGGTACGGAAGAGCCCATCCCAGAGACGGGGCCGGGTGAAGAATTTGCTCGTAGTTGTGAATACAGGTTTGAGTGGGCGAGGAATTGCGGTCGGGATTCTGGAGAAAATAGATGCGGGAGTGCCGTCTCACTGGGTATGACACTGCCAGAGCACCATCGCACTGACATGCTTCGGTTTATGGGCAGCCCCGTAACGGTTGTCAAGGGTGCCGCGATCGGAGAAGGGATAGGCAGTTCCGTGGCAGCTGGATCTGAGTGAAACGGAGATTGACACAGAGAGTCAGGTGGATGCAGGCTCATGGATAATTTCCCTTTTGTTGAAGGACCGGAGACAAGCCAGTTTGAATGAATGACAGTTCCACGGGGCACTTGGGCTACTGCAGTCGAGGTTTGAAGCTTGGGAAGAGGGGCAACGCAAAAGAAATAGAATGGAAGCAGAAGCGTGTGGCAGTGTCAGGAGGCACAGGATACAACGGCGTCAACATAAGAAAATCTAAAAGGGGATGACAGCAAGCTAAATGGACCCAAGAAAAGTAAATACGTTCGCTGATCTAGAAACCAAGCACTAGTTGGGCCAGAGTAGGTGCCTAGTTTTAGGAAGGTGTAAACTTTGTCGTCAAAGTAGCCAGCATGGAGGCTAGTTGTCGGACTAGTTATAATAATAATGATAATGATTATTCCCAACTTGTGGGTGACATGCCGTCTGGCATGATCATGCGTTTACGGTCAGAATCGGGCATTACTGAGGGATTTGCGGTTAGTGTTGAGAGCAGATGGTAGTTTTTGGCTTACCAAAGCATCATGACATAAGGTTCTTGTTGTGCAGAAAGAGGGATAGCGTTAGCAGTGACAGTGGACAAGTAAAAAGCGGACAAGCAACAGCTTTCCAGATTATTGATAAGAGTCGTAGCTTAACTGAGGTCTACTAGGTCAACCTAACAGGACAGTAAGATTAAGGATCACTAGTCACTGAGTCACTGCTGTCAACTCCAGAAAACGAATGGTGCGTGGTAAAAACAGCCATTCAGTGCTAGCTGTGACTGCTTGTAATCTGGCTTCCGAACTGTTCCTTTTCATTTTTGGCCAGTCGGGATATTTCTCAGCTTTTGTGCCTTATTTTGGAAGCATGGCATCCATGCTTCTGAAAGGCTTTATAGCTAAGTGCTTAACATTTATTTTTTATAGCTGGAGAGGACGAGAATCAAGGTTAGTGAGCGCTAGCCGGTGTTGGTGCCATTTTATAAACATAGCTATGTGTGGTATAGTAAAGTCCTGGATACTGGACGGGAACTTGACCAGTTATTGTTTTGTCACCTGTATTCGGAAATTGGTTTAAATGGGTTGCTGTTAGGGGTAGTTTGGATGAGAAAGCATGGTTCATTTTGGGCGATGATCGATAGGCCTTGCTGAGACTAACCAGCAGTAGATCTTATAGTGAGATAAGCCAAAAAGTAGTTATAAATTTCAAACGGTCTTTGGTCATAGGAATTAAATGGGGATTATACTTAGTGGTAAGAAAGCAAAGATCGTCCTTCCTGTTAGGTGAGAAACCAAGAGATGGACTTGCAATCCGAAAGGCCGGCTCTACTGTGTGGTAGGGTGATAGCCCCTCACAGCACGCATAACACTGAAGGCCAGTAAAGGAGTGAGCGCACGGTATAAGCAGACTGGGCTTGGATTTAGAAGAGATGAAAAGGTGCAGGGCGACGAGGCAGGGTTCGGATAGTGAGACTGGTCGTTGGGTGGCCGAGCCTGGGCCGGCACTGAACGGAAGACTGGCGTCAAAAGTACTACTTCGAGCAGACACACTGCGCTTTCATCAAAGGCAGGAAAAGCCAGAAAGTTGCCAGTAGACCCGTTGTCTACGTCCTCGATCCTTAATGAGATAGATGAAAGCTGACGAAAGCTGAGTGTGGTTTTGTCTTTGAGAGGATTGGAGTCTTGTGGCGCAATGTAGACTCAAGCCATCATGGTTTTCACCATGTTTCTAATAGAATCAGGGATGCTTTCTGATGCTAAATGAGACGGTGAGGGTTTTTAAGTCTCTTAAGGGAATGCAAAAAGTTGTAGAGCATTGGCCACATCCGCGAACTAGGTTGTCAAGCGTCCACAGTTAATGAGTGGAGCATCGAGGTATTTTATGCGCGGATTTTGGTAAAATGTGAGTAGTAGCCCCTTGTGATTCTACTCCGCTGACAAAGCATGTTCTCCGAATGTCAACTATATCACCGCCTGACTCGTCATCCGGAGCTTCATCTTTCCTTCTGACCAGTTTCATCGGTTTCTCGGTGTTGTAATATACCTGCTCGTTTGTTAAGTTTTTCTTGCTCCGTAAGGGTTTTTCCTTTCTTTGAAAACTTCTCTATAGCGCCTGAACGTCTCCGTTCAAGATGGGATTATTCTCTTATATATACTTCGAAGCTAACAATGCTCAGGGGCCACTTCACCATAATATCCATCCACGATAGATCACGATGGACCAAGACACCATACCAGACGAGGCTTTAACAAAGTAACTACCAAAAAAGTTTTGCGGACTTTAGGCCACTGCCGGTTCCGTGAAACTCTGGTGTTCGTCTTGACCGTCAGCAGGTCACTACTGTACACCGTCTTGGGAGCTCTCGGGTACATTAGCACCCATATCAGTCCTGCTCTCAGCTGACCCCTTTCACACTCACAACCCCGCCTATCAGACACGTAGCCATGTTATTTGTCGCCAGCAGGACAATAATGAGTGATTCACCTAGAGCACTCCTTGAATAAAATATGCACGTCTTCTAGCTCCCAGCCCCACGGCCACTGATATGGATCTGAGAGTTGCGGTAAAACTCAACTGCCCTCCACTCAGAGAGTTTTCGTGTGTGGCCATGCCCCTGCCCACCGTCAGGACTAACTGTTTATATTCTGCACACTACATCGGAATCAAACATTCTGCTGATCTAGAATATCACATAGAGGATTCCGATTCCACTAGAATCTCCATCCATCATCTCGGCAGTTCTCATTCAAAATATCACTATGTGTGCTATCCCTTTTCACATAACCCCCATTTACACAACGGAACACTTCTGATTGGATTATTAGCTCAGCTAAAAGCTGCTACCACCTTCAGTCTAACTCAGTATGAATATCCGTACCAAATGGCGTAACGGTTAACATCCGTGCTTGCAACATTGGGAACCAAGTCCTCACCTTTCCAAAATTCGCAACTACTTTCTTCCGGGTCTTGAGCCTTCTGATGGACTGATTCTCAGTGCGAGCAAAACAAATCTTACCACTAATTGCAGCCTCTTGAATTGCGATATAGATCTTCTGCGGAGCAGGTGTGTTGCCTCCTAAAACTGCATTGGTAACTCCAGATGGTACTTAGTTTTTAGGTCAGTCAACGTGGTCGAAACCGGCGCGAAACCAAAACCTCAATGTCAGGTGTTGTAGATTTTTTTTATTATTCTAGCCCATCCATAGGTCTTTTACCAGTTTTTATACTGGATAGCTATTTTTTAAGGTGCCAAACAGGCTTTCATTTCTCCAGTAGGCCTAATTAGTGCTAGCCCCAGTTTGTAGAGGGTGCTTAGTCTTCATCTACATAGTGGTTCCGCCCGACGTTCCGCCACTGTTCCACGCTTCCACCGTCCTATCTAACAGCATTCCTGAGCAGCTGCAAAACATCACGCATCATCACACTTTTTCTCAGTCCGTAGACAAATTCCTCACTTGCGAAACTGCTGCCGTCCTACTTAAAACCCAACTACCCCCCGACCCCCTATATGAAATAGGTCCAATACACATTTGAGTATAGCGACGATAATGTTAGTAGGCAAGTAGAAGATCCAGTCATCCTACCTTCCCCACCTCAAGCCACTGCAGGACTTAAAAGTTTACTTGATCTGAGTATGTTGTGTTACCGGCCTAGTTGTTTTTCTTTCTCAACCAACCTATACATCGTTCTAGTCAAATCCCTACC